>NC_081534.1:34708167-34803167 GCF_030273125.1 Centropristis striata
TTTTAAACCTTTCTGGTTTTTTATTTGTGACGTGTTGCTGTGAATCGTCGGCGCCGTCCATCTCTGACCTCCTCCTGCTCCTCTTCCTCCTCCTCCTCTTCTCTTTCTCCTCCTCGTCTGCCTCCTCCTCTTCCTCCTACTACTCCTCCTCCTCCTTCTCCTCCTCTTCCTCCTTCTCCTCCTCATTGTTCTCCTCCTCCCCTTCCTACTCCTTCTCTTCCTCCTCCTCCTCCACCTCCTTCTCCTCTTCCTCCTCCTCTTCTCGCTCCTTCTTCTCCTCCTCCTCTTTCCTCTTCCCCCATCACCAACTCCTTTTCCTCCTCTTCCTCCTTCTCTTCCTCCCTCCTCTTCCTCCTACACATCCTTCACCTCCTTTTCCTACTCTTCCTCCTCCTCCACCTCCCCTCTTCCTCCTCCTCCTCCACCTCCCCCTCTTCCTCCTCTTTCCTCCTCCTCCCCCTCTTCCTCCTTCACCACCTCCTTTACCTCCTCCTGCTCCTCCTCCTCCTCCTCCTCCTCTTCCTCCTTCACCACCTCCTGCTCCTCCTCCTGCTCCTCCTCCTCCTGGTCAGAGCAGCTGAGATGGTTCTGAGTGGTTCCTCCTCCTCCTCCTCCTCCTCCTCCTCCTCTTCCTCCTTCACCACCTCCTTTACCACCTCCTGCTCCTCCTCCTCCTGGTCAGAGCAGCTGAGATGGTTCTGAGTGGTTCCTCCTGCAGCAGGTCGCTCTCAGTCCCGTATGGAAACATTTAACATACATATATAATTATAATTATATATATAAATAAATATATATATAATATTTCATCCTGTTATTAATATATGTAATTAAGTCCAGAACTCCTGGTTTCATGTTGTCCCTCTGTTAAAAAAAAAAAAAAAAAGCTTTTGTAAGATGTTTGAACTCCGGCCTTTTAAAAAATGTATAGCATCATATATGTTGATTATTTTATTGCAAGATATTTATTTTGTTAAAGATTTTTAAATTACTTAAACACATTAAAAACAACCACTGAAAACAAAGACGTCTAATTGTTGTCATTTTCACACACACTTATTAAAAGTTTAATTAAAAACTTTTATTGTTATGACTTATTAGTAATGCACACATCCGTTAATTTATAATAACTATTTATTAATCTCTGCAACTTAATTACAACCCTTTAAATAATGATAATACCTTATTAAATGGTTAATAAATACTTTGTTAAGATCAACAAATGTTATTTTAATAGTTATAATTATTTTATATTATTTTTGGATGTTGCAGCTCATTTTTACAATATTTATTTAATTTAACAAGTATTTATTTTATTGATGTAGAATTTTTTTCTGATCAATAATGTTTTTGTTTTTGGATGATTTTGTTAATTTCTTTACAAAATTGCAGGTGTGACGAATATAAATATTTTTCAGAGATTCCGTAGATTATTAGGGATTGGTATTATTAATTAAATGCAGAATATGCATTAGATAAAAAAATATATATCAGGGGTCTCAAAATCAAATTACCTGGGGGTCGCTGGAGGCAGTATCGACAGTAATGACCAAAAAAAGACACAAAATTACTAAAAAAGTCACAAAATTACAAAAAAAGACATAGAATGACTGAAAAAGCACTAAATTACTTTAAAAAGATACAAAATGACCAAAAAATACACAAAATGACAGAAAAAAACTAAATTACTTAAAAAGACACAATATTACCAAAAAAATACACAAAATTACCAAAAAAGACACTAAATGACCAAAAAAGACACAAAATGACAGAAAAAACTAAATTACCTAAAAAAGACACAAAATTACCAAAAAAAGATACAGAATTACCAAAAAAGACAAAATTATTTTAAAAAAGACACAAAATGACCAAAAAAGACACAAAATTACAAAAGAAGACACAAAATGACTGAAAAAGCACTAAATGATTTTTAAAAAGACCAAAAATAACAAAAAAGACACAAAAATGACCAAAGAAATACACAAAATTACTAAAAAAAGACACAAAATTATTAAAAAAAGACACAAAATTACCAAAAACAGTAATTAAAGGGACCTTCCACACACAACATGCTGAAGTGTCATTCATATAAAACTCACATTAAACTTTCATATCAAGGTGGGGGCCACACAATATCGTCACAAGGGCCACAATTGGCCCACGGGCCGCCAGTTTGAGACCCATGTTGTATATGTTTTAAGAGACATCTCACTGTGTGACAGCACAATAAAATGCAGAGTAAAGATTTCACCAAAAGTTTCTACTGAAGAAAATATGAAATATAAAAAATAATTGTATGAATCATAAATGTAAAGGTATGGGCCTGCAGCGTCTCCGTGTTTTTATGTGTTTGAACTAATAAATATAAATGTTTTGGCTCCAACATGTTGACAGCTGCACACTGAATGTTTCTGTAATGACTTCATGTTTTTAAATTTACATGCAGACGATGAAGTTATTGGCCGACAGAAACAGCAGGTGTGTTCACACGGACGCCAAAAAACCTTCTGAACACGAAACGAGACGAAGACAAAGTCTGTTCCCCAAGCTGGAGCAAGTACCACATCATTTACTGCAGTACAAGTACTAATACCACACTGTAGAAATACTCTGTTACAGTAGAAGTCCTGTTACTGCAGTACAAGTACTAATACCACACTGTAGAAATACTCTGTTACTGTAGAGGTCCTGTTACTGCAGTACAAGTACTAATACCACACTGTAGAAATACTCTGTTACATTAGAAGTCCTGTTACTGCAGTACAAGTACTAATACCACACTGTAGAAATACTCTGTTACAGTAGAAGTCCTGTTACTGCAGTACAAGTACTAATACCACACTGTAGAAATACTCTGTTACTGTAGAAGTCCTGTTACTGCAGTACAAGTACTCTGTTATAGTAAAAGTCTTGTTACTGCAGTACAAGTACTAATACCACACTGTAGAAATACTCTGTTACCGTAAAAGTCCTGTTACTGCAGTACAAGTACTAATACCACACTGTAGAAATACTCTGTTACTGTAGAAGTCCTGTTACTGCAGTACAAGTACTAATACCACACTGTAGAAATACTCTGTTACTGTAGAAGTCCTGTTACTGCAGTACAAGTACTAATACCACACTGTAGAAATACTCTGTTACTGTAGAAGTCCTGTTACTGCAGTACAAGTACTAATACCACACTGTAGAAATACTCTGTTACTGTAGAAGTCCTGTTACTGCAGTACAAGTACTAATACCACACTGTAGAAATACTCTGTTAGTGTAAAAATCCTGTTACTGCAGTAAAAGTACTCTGTTTTAGTAAAAGTCTTGTTACTGCAGTAAAAATACTTTGTAATGGTAAAAGTCCTGTTACTGCAGTAAAATAACTTTTTTATAGTAAAAGTCCTGTTACTGCAGTAAAAGTACTTTTTATAGTAAAAGTCCTGTTACTGCAGTAAAAGTACTTTTTTATAGCAAAAGTCCTGTTACTGCAGTAAAAGTACTCTGTTATAGTAAAAGTCCTGTTACTGCAGTAAAAGTACTCTGTTATAGTAAAAGTCCTGTTATTGCAGTAAAAGTACTCTGTTATAGTAAAAGTCCTGTTACTGCAGTAAAAGTACTCTGTTATAGTAAAAGTCCTGTTACTGCAGTAAAATATCTGTTTTTCTAAAGAAACTGTCCAGGTGACATTTGTCACAAAGACTTTTGTGACAGAGAAAGAATTTGCAAATCCCCAAAATTTTGTTTGCAAATGAGAAACTTTTATTTATCGGTTGTTTTATTTCGTTTTTGCATTCATATTTTTTTAACCAAAAGTAAAAGTAAGGGATTTACAAAAAAAAAAAACGTTTTTTTTTACTTTACAATTATACATTTTTACTCAAAAATGTATTTTAATTGCAATTAAAAAAAAAATTTTAATTGCAATGTTGACAGTTTTGTTCTGTTTCCTCACCTGATAAACACACACATGTAACTCAAATACGTTTTTTTGCAAATTCAAACTTTTATTCATCTGATCTTTTATATATTTTTTCCATTCAAATGTTTGGAACCAGAAGTAAAAGTTATGGAAATACAAACAAAAGTTTTTCATTTTCATTCATGCATGTTTCCCCCCACAGATTTCTTTTAACTTCAGTGTTGATCCTTTTGTTCTCTTTCTTTGCTTGTAAAGAACTCGAGCTGAGCAACTTCACTTCCGTTATTCAGCAACACTTGTGATGGCGGCGGCGGGGATTCCCCTGAGTGTGTTCAACACATCGTTTCTGTTTGAATACTTTTGTTGAGTTTCCTGTATGAGGAGATCAAAGGTCACTAGCTCTGCAGCAGGTGGATGATCTTATTTTATGGACATGTTTATGTTTAAAAAATATGAGTTTAAAAAACTAAATAAACTTGATTTCTGCCTGCAGACAGAACAACAAGAATAAAACAGAGAGCCGTATTTGTTGTCCACATGTTAGAAAGCTGCAGTAAAAGTCATCAGAAACACATCTGTTTGTGCTGAAATTTGAAATGCAAACTTCAAATGTAACCGCATCGTGTTCTGCCAGCTCCAAATGTCCTCCAGATTCATCAAATATGATGAACTCGTCAGCAGACAACAAGCTGTCTGGAGTTGGTTGTAGAAAAAAACAAAAACAAAGTGTCTCCTGAAACAACGTGGCAGCTTCGTAATCTTTCAGAAGCTGCTTTGTGACGTGAAGACGCCGTTTAGATGATCTGATTATCAAACTGAATAAAAAAGATCAGTGTTCAGTCCAATCACATCAGTGATTCATGAATGTGACATTTCCAGATCATTCTGGGCTATTATAGTACTATATTTCATAAGAAAAGACAAATTAATTGTTATATAATGTTTTCTTTGCAGAACCTGAACTATAAACTCTTTTTTTTCTGTATTTGTTCAAGCATTCTACATAAAAACGACTTTGAGTATCTCTTAAAGCAGCCGATACAAATACAATCAATTATTATTTTATTACAGGACTGAAGCGTCTCTAACAAGTGAAACTCAGTCGGTTATAACAGCGAAGAAGCAAAGTCAAGCTTTACACACTTAAAGACACGATCCATATTTGTGTACGAAGGTTCATGCATACATTTGCAGCTGTTCATCCAGGGCCGGGTCGCGGGAGCAGCAGGACAAACGGCCTTCTCTACAGAAACGTTTCCTGGGCAGTTCTCACCTCTGCACGGCAGCTAGATCCTGTGATATCATGCAAATACATCTTGTCAGGCTTCAAGTTTTCTGCTTGTGTTCACACAAAATCAGCGATCCAACAAGATCTCCAACCTAAACGACAGAACAGACCGTCTGTCCCATAGACTCCTATGAGCGTTTGTTGGCTCACATCATTATAAATACACGGACTTAGGTTTAGGTGGAAAAACTCCCTGATTAGGCGTTCTTAAAGATAGTTTAAACCAGAAATACATGATGGAAATGCTGGAAGTGAAGTAGTTTTGAGGATGACGTGAGCCACAGAAGTTACATTAAAAACAGAAGTTACATAAAGAGTTGTTTACGTTGGTCTTCACACAGGACATGAAGCTTGTTCTCCTGGTGAAAGTTCTCCGTTTGTTCCACAAAGAGATGCAAAAACACAGAAAAGGAACTCATAATGACAATGAAGTATAGCAAACACATAACAAAGAGACAGAATCACAATAAAGAAGCAAAATTACCACAAAGTGACACAAAACTAACTACTAAGAGACACAAAAAAGTACAAAAAGGGGCAAAACAACTACAAACAAAATAGAACTTAAAAAAGACAGAAACAATCACAAAATGAAACAAAACAACTACGAAAAGACAGAAAACGACCACAGAGAGATGCATAACCAGTGGTGGACGAAGTATTCAGATCCCTTACTGCAGTAAAAGTACTAACACAATACTGTGTAATTACTCCATACAGTAAAAGTCCTGCAGTCAAAACTACAAAAGTAAAAGTACAAAAGTATTAAAATGTACTTAAAGTAAAAAGAGTAAAAGTACTTGTGATGCAGAATGGACCCACTCAGATTGTTTTACATGTATTCCAAAATGTATTATTGTACAGTCCCTGACAAAAGTCTTGTCGCTTGGGTACAAGTTGACCTTAAGTGCCCCTCAAATATATTTCTTATCATTTTTTTTTTACAAGAAATGGCTAATTTTAATCCCAACAGCTTTTGAAATAATATTTTGGTGCCAAACAAAACTGCTGAAAAGCATTCTAACATTCACAGCTTGGTAAAGCCCACTGCGTCAGTTTTTGCAAAGACAAAAGTCTTGTCGCCTTGTCATATGATGCACCCAAACCTAGATTACAGCCTCAACTGTGATCAATAATTAATCAGTCAATTAGTGGGTGTGTATAAAAAGAACCCCAGCACACCAGACCTTCACATCAACTGCAACTTGACCTCTGACAACATGCCTTAGATTCACCCTGAGACCAAAGCGTTGATTATCAAGAGGCTGAAGACCAGATCCACTGCTGAGGTGGCTGACACCTTCAATGTGTCTCAGCGTCAAGTGCAAAGAATAAGAAAAAGATTTGAAGAGACTGGAGATGTTTTTGACAAGCCCAGGTCCGGCAGACCCCGCAAGACAACTGCTCGAAAATCCAAGGCCAGCCCCTTTCCCACTGCAGCAGAGCTCCACCAGGCCTGTTCACCTCAAGTCCCTGTGTCAACCAGAACAGTTTCTAGAAATCTGTCTCGAAATGGCCTCCATGGTCGAATCAGTGCCCAGAAACCAGCACTAAACAAAAGCCAATTAAAAACGTGTGGCATTTGCCAAGGCCCACAGCCTGCTAAAAGGATGGATGCTGGAAAAGTGGAAGAAGGTGGATTTAACAGATGAATCTTCGGTTGAATTACATCACAGCCGTAGCAAATATTGCAGGAGACCTACTGGAGCCAGCATGGATCCGAGATTCACCCAGAAAACAGTTAAGTTTGGTGGCAGAAAAATCATGGTCTGGGGTTACATCCAGTATGGGGGTGTGCGAGAGATTTGAATATCAATAGCCTAAAATATCAAGAAGTATTAGCTACCTCTTACATTCCCAACCATAAAAGGGGTCAAATTTTGCAGCAGGATGGTGCTCCATCGCATAATTCCATCTCTACATCAAAGTTCCTCAAGGCAAAGAAGATCAAGGTGCTCCAGGACTGGCCAGCCCAGTCACCAGACATGAACATCATTGAGCATGTCTGGGGTAGAATGAAAGAGGAAGCATAGAAGACAAACCCAAGAATCTTGATGAATGCTGGGAGGCATGTAAGACTGCTTTCTTTGCAATTCCTGATGACTTCATCAATAAATTGTATGAATCATTGTCGAACCGAATGGATGCAGTCCTTCAAGCTCATGGAAGTCATACAAGATATTAAACATGGATCTCACAGCACCACTACTTAATTCACTGATGTTATGCAACATATTTTTGTATTTGAAGTAAATTATTTGTTAAATTTTGACATTACTTTCTGTAGGCGACAAAACTTTTGTCTTGCCAAAATCTGACCTTTCTGTGTTCATTAAATGATCAATCTTTCTTCAGTGAAGCAAATTTATTTTAGTATATTAAACATAATTTGGGAGGGTTTTAGCTTTCATATGAGCCATTTCTAAAACCAATGGATTAATTAAAAGTCAGGTTATAAGCTGTTGTTTCTAAAAAATGGATAAGCGACAAGACTTTTGTCAGGGACTGTATTTTTATTACTGATACATTTATGTCAGTTGTGTTTTCATTTTCTCAATGTAGGGCTCATTTTCACGACTTAATATTCTGTGATGAGGTCTAAAATGTAGTGAAGTAAAAGTATAAAGTTACATTAAAAGGACTCAAGCAAAGTACAAGTACCTCAAAACACTTCAGACTTTACAAACTCAAACTGTGTCTCATTGGTGAGACTGTTTGTCCTTATCATCTTTCTTTAGCTTCTTTGATGGTTAGTCAGCACCATCTAGTGGACAGATAGTAGAACTACATCACCTGATGTCTCTCTCTCTGAAACACGTCACTGTGAAGTGTTGAGGGTTTGACTTCCTCATCTCAGACGCTCACACACACCAGGAAGAGGAAACGAGCAGCTTCTTCTCTCACAGAGTTTTTTCGACACACGAAGGTGGAAAGTGTCTGTAAGTTGACCTGAAGTGAGTTCAGCAGGTGAGAATCCTACCAGAGGAATCTGTATTATTATTATTATTATTATTATTATTATTATTGTTATTTAGTGTTTATTTGATATGGACAGAGCATTTACATTGGACAGACTAGATGCATTGTTTAAGTGTTTTAGCACAAGTGCTAATTCACAACACTTGTCCATAGGCTGTTTTTGAAAAGGTAGGGGAATTAAAAAAACAAGAATGTAAATGTTTCATCATCAGGATCACTTTGATCACATCCTGCTGTTTAACTGCACAGGAGGAATGTTTCTTGATGCTGATTGGCTGAACAATGTTTTTTCGAAAAATGTAAAAGTAATGTTGTTTGTGTTCCTCAGGCAGAATCTACAGTTTGATTATGATCATCCGTGAAAAATGCAGATCATGTCTGGACACAGCAGGTGTGTTTATAGTTCTTAACTGTTAATACTCTGAAGTTATGTGTATAAATGGAGACATCTTCCAATAGAGGCTTAAAAAACCTGTATGAATGGAGCTCGGAGTGACACAGATTACTAACTCATTTTCAGGTTTATAAAAACTATTTTGGTCGATGTTGGTGGTTACTATGCCAAAAACCAGAGAAGCTCTAACGTGTTAGAATGGCTAGCAAAGAAATAATTATCAAAAATAAGTATTAATTATATTAAATGATGTGACACTGTGTGTGTGTGTGTGTGTGTGTGTGTTAGTTTGTGTGCATGCTCTGTGAGTGCCACCATATTGTTTGTGTGTCATTTCCTGTAGGTGTGTGTGATCACTTTAAGTGTATGTGTGTGTGCTCTGTCTGTGCAGCCACAGAGTTTGTGTGTTGCTTCCTGTTCTCTGCTCACAGCTTGGATCCACTTACAGTTGCAATGTACTTAACCATTCATTAATTATCACAATAGCTGGCGATAGTCTACTGATTGCTGCAACTCTGATTTAACACAAAAGAAAACTGGCAATATTTTTTGGCATTTAATTTCTTTGCCTGGACTGTGAACCAAATCTATATTTTAAGAATCTGTTTTCTTGGTCTTGTTATACATGTTCCCAAATGACTCATTTGTGAGCACAGTTTCCACATCAATGTTGATCAGCTTGTACTGAAAACCAGAAGTGATCCTCGACTCTGGGGAGCCCCAAACAAAACGTCTGTCTGACAGTTACATGTAGCTGACCGTCCTTTCTAACTGTCTCCTGACTTTGTTTGTTTGTCTCTTCTGATGATGCGCCGCTGCTTAAAACTAATGAAACCATCTTCATCATAACAAAGTCTATATTTTAAAATGAACTATTTCCTTTTGGTATCTTTTGGATCTTTGCAGGGACAAAAAATGGCGACACCTGATGAGGAAATCTTATCAATTTTAGAAGATTTGGGAGATGAGGACTTTGAAAAATTCAAGTGGTTCCTGCAGGGGAAGCTAGGAGGCATCGAAGCAATCCCAAAGAGTCGACTGGAGAATGCAAACCGGATAAAAACCGTGGATCAGATGATTCAGACTTACAGTATAAATGCGACTGACGTGGCCAGAACAGTTAAAGAGAAGATAAATCAGAAATTATCAAAAACCCCCCTTAAACTTGAAGGTGAGTCAGAATCATTATTCATTATAAAAATGGATGCAACAAAGATTGAAGTTGTAGGTTACAGAGACTTTAACAAACTGTCTCTGATCTACAAATATAGACATGTATGTCTTGTTGCTCTTTGGATTATAGAACCAAGCACCCAAAAACACTTCCAGCAGATAAAATTAAAGTCTATCAGAGAACAAAAATGATGAACCAGAGGCAGACAATCCTGTTTTTGGTTGCTTCTAGCTGGTTAAAATGTGCACACACTGAAGTCACTGTACGTTTTTCTTGGACAATATTACTTCCCTCAATAGGAGTCGAACACCATCTGGTTTCTCTGGAGACCACCTTTTCAGGACCTACTGTAGTTATTAATCAGGCTAAACAGATTATACACATAAAGAAATGTGTACACTTGTTAGAAAATGAATTAATGACTCACATTCGCTGTAACAACAGCTAATTGGTTTCATTGTTCTCTTCATTCAGAGATTCTTCCTCGGTGCCAGCCAAAACTCAAATCCAATTTACAAAAGAAGTTCCGGTGTGTATTTGAGGGGATCGCTAAAGCAGGAAACCGGACACTTCTGAATGACATCTACACAGAGATCTACATCATAGAGGGAGGAACTGCAGATGTCAATAAGGAACATGAGGTCAGACAGATTGAAACAGCATCCAGGAAACCAGACAGACCAGACAGAAGAATCAGACAAGGAGACATCTTTAAAGCCTCACCTGGAAGAGATGAACCAATCAGAACAGTGCTGACAATGGGAGTGGCTGGCATTGGGAAAACAGTCTTAACACAGAAGTTCACTCTGGACTGGGCTGAAGACAAAACCAACCAGGACATACACTTCATATTTCCATTCACTTTCAGAGAGCTGAATGGGCTGAAAGAGAAAAAATTCAGCTTGGTGGAACTTGTTCATCGCTTCTTTCCTGAAACCAAAGCAGCAGGAATCTGCAGGTTTGAAGAGTTCCACGTTGTGTTGATCTTTGACGGTCTGGATGAGCGTCGACTTCCTCTGGACTTCCACAACACTGAGGTCCTGACTGATGTCACAGAGTCCACCTCAGTGGATGTGCTGCTGACAAACCTCATCAGGGGGAAACTGCTTCCCTCTGCTCGCCTCTGGATAACCACACGACCTGCAGCAGCCAATCAGATCCCTACTGACTGTGTTGACATGGAGACAGAGGTCAGAGGGTTCACTGACCCTCAGAAGGAGGAGTACTTCAGGAAGAGATTCAGAGATGAGGAGCAGGCCGGCAGAATCATCTCCCACATCAAGACATCACGAAGCCTCCACATCATGTGCCACATCCCAGTCTTCTGCTGGATCTCTGCTGGAGTTCTGGAGAAGCTGATGAAAACCAGAGAGGGAGGAGAGCTGCCCAAGACCCTGACTGAGATGTACATTGAATTCCTGGTGGTTCAGATCAAGCTGAAGAACGTCAAGTATGATGGTGGATCTGAGAGAGATCCACACTGGAGTCAAGAGAGCAGGAAGATGATTGAGTCTCTGGGAAAACTGGCTTTTGATCAGCTGCAGAAAGGAAACCTGATCTTCTATGACTCAGACCTGACAGAGTGTGGCATCAATGTCACAGCAGCCTCAGTGTACTCAGGAGTTTTCACACAGGTCTTTAGAGAGGAAAGTGGACCGTACGAGGTCAGGGTGTTCTGTTTCGTCCATCTGAGTGTTCATGAGTTTCTGGCTGCTCTTCATGTCCATCTGACCTTCATCAACTCTGGAGTCAATCTGATGGCAGAAAAACAATCAACCTCCCTACTCTCCAAACTCTTCAGAGAGAAACCTAAACTAAAACATCTCTACCAGAGTGCTGTGGACAAGGCCTTAGAGAGTCCAAATGGACATCTGGACTTGTTCCTCCGCTTTCTCCTGGGTCTTTCACTGGAGACCAATAAAAATCACCTACGCGATCTGCTAACACAGACAGGAAGTAGCTCACAGACCAATCAGAAAACCGTCCAGTACATCAAGAAGAAGATCAGTGAGGATCTGTCTGCAGAGAGAAGCATCAACCTGTTCCACTGTCTGAATGAACTGAATGATCATTCTCTCGTGGAGGACATCCAACAGTCCCTGAGATCAGGAAGTCTCTCCACAGATGAACTGTCTCCTGCTCAGTGGTCAGCTCTGGTCTTCATCTTACTATCATCACAAACAGATCTGGATGTGTTTGACCTGAAAAAATACTCTGCTTCAGAGGAGGCTCTTCTGAGGCTGCTGCCAGTGGTCAAAGCCTCCAACAAAGCTCTGTGAGTGGATATATGAACAATGTAAAATAATCTTATTTCATACATGACAAATTAAAATGTAATTTGTATTCAACACTTTCTTTTGTTCAGGCTGAATAACTGTAACCTCTCAGAGAGAAGCTGTGAAGCTCTGTCCTCAGTCCTCAGCTCCCAGTCCTCTAGTCTTAGAGACCTGGACCTGAGTAACAACGACCTACAGGATTCAGGAGTGAAGCAGCTGTCTGTTGGACTAAAGAGTCCACACTGTACACTGGAAATTCTCAGGTCGCTATTCATCTGATTGTTACACTGTTGATCTTATAAACACAGCTTTATCTAGTTTTAGGTTTATGGGTGTGAAAATGCTCAACATTTTTGTGCAATTTTTCTGCGGACCGCAATTTTTATTGAACATTTAATGTTTTCTTAATTTCAGGCTGTCAAACTGTCTGATATCAACGTCTGGCTCGGCTTCTCTGACCTCAGCTCTGAGCTCCAACCCCTCCCATCTGAGAGAGCTGGACCTGAGCTACAATCATCCAGGAGAATCAGGAGTGAATCAGCTGTCTGCTCTACGAGAGGATCCACACAGCAGACTGGAGACTCTCAGGTATGGACAGGCAGACACTTTCAGGTATAGACAGAGAGACACCCTCAGTTATGGATAGACAGACACTCTCAAATATAGACAGACAGATACTCTCAGGTATGGACAGACAGACACGCTCAGGTATGGACAGACAGACAGACTGGACACTCTCAGGTATGCACAGACAGACAGGAATTAGGAAACACATTGGACCATATTGTCACACTGTTACGTCATTGTTTTATTGTCCTGTCACTGTTCATGTGTGAATGCAGGACAGACTGTTGATTTCAATGGCTGAGGACAAGATTTCACGATCTGTTTTTTTATGAGGCAGGACATCAATTTAAAACAGAGCAGATCAGTGGTGACTGAGCTCTTAATATTTATACATTACATTGTTTTGTTGAAGAGTTTCTCTGTCACAATGACAAACTGAGGAGCTCTGCTTCATGTTGAACAGCAGTTAGGACTCATGTTGGATAGAAAATCATTGTGACTGTGTTTCTTCCTCCAGGGTGGACCATGGTGGAGAGCACAGATTAAACCCTGGTCTGAGGAAGTGTAAGTGTCGATTACATTTGACTAATGAACACAAAACAGCTTTGAATACAAAGTTGATAGTTCTAATACTTATTCAATAAAACATGACTGACATGTGTCATCATTACACTTCATAGAAATGAGCAACATCAGGACACAAAGAAAGAATAAATCCTTCAGATGTGTCTGATGAAAAACTGCTGCTGTGTTGTGTCTTTTTCTCTGCATCAGATTTCTGTCAACTCAAACTGGATACAAACACAGTAAACAGAGAGCTCAAACTGTCTGAAAACAACAGAAAGGTGACACATGTTGGAGAGGATCAGTCATATCCTGATCATCCAGAGAGATTTGACGTCTGGCATCAGCTGCTGTGTAGAGATGGTCTGACTGGTCGCTGTTACTGGGAGGTCGAGTGGAGAGGAAAGGTTCGTGTAGCAGTGAGTTACAGAGGAATCAGAAGGAAAGGTGAGAGTGTTGACTGTAAGTTTGGAAGAAATGATCAGTCCTGGAGTATGTGGTGCTCTGATTATGGTTACACTGTCTGTCACAATGACAGAGTAAGTTTCTCCTCCTCCTCCTACCCCTCCTCATACCCCTCCTCCTCCTCCTCCTCCTCCTACCCCTCCTCCTCCTCCTCCTCCTCCTCCTCCTCTGGTAGGGTAGCATTGTATGTGGACTGGCCTGCTGGCTCTCTGTCCTTCTACAGAGTCTCCTCTGACACACTGATCCACCTCCACACCTTCAACACCACATTCACTGAACCTCTTTATCCTGGTTTAGGGTTGTATTTGATTGACTCCTCAGTTTCTCTGTGTCCTCTGTAGGATGGAGATATCTTTCTGTATTGCAGTTAAAATGTTGGACACAGCTTCACTATGGTTAACATTTTACAGTCTGATTTTTACTTTAATGTCTGAGATGTTTTAGTTTGAGATGGTGAAAAAATCTCCTCCTGTTGATCTGATCCATAAGTCTGTCATTCAGTTTATTTTCTATCCTTGTTTTGTGTCTTAATGAAGACATTCCTTTCTGCACAAACATATATTATACAACTGTCTGCACTGGGAGGCTGATACCGCCTCAGTTGATTGTTTGGGACAGTTTTCCTCATGTAAAGAGAAGATCAAAGGATAGAGGGTGTTGTATACTGTACAGATTGTACAGCACCCAACGGCATATTAGTGATTAATGATATTTGACTAACTTGAACTTGCAGCTTGTCTGTGGACTTATTTGGGATTTGTGAGGTGAAGTGCTGTGTAAAAAGTCCTGTCGAAACCAATCACCATCAGAAAGCTGAAGATAATCCATTGTATATTATCATGTGTATATTTGTGTATATGTATATATTTGATAACCCTCCTGATGTCTTTATATTCCGTAGACTTCCCATATATCGATGTTCATAAAGATTGAAAAGGTTTTGACTTTAAATTCCACATGGTTATATTCAAGGTTTATTTCACAAGACATATATTGGAATTGTTTTAAAAAATATGTATAAGTAAAAGTTGTTATGAGATTCTAGATCTGAGAGAAATATCTGTGTCTTACAATGCATTTACACATTAATGGCCATTGTGAACGGGAGTCCACTGAAAATATCAGCAAACCTCTCAAAAAGATGGAGTTCAAAGTTGAAAGTCAATATAATTGTTTTTTGACATAAGAGCTAATTCTTCCTTAATTTATCTGAAATGTTTCTCTGAAGTTTGTTTTCTTAACAGTGGAATGATTTTTATTAGTCATTTTAAATTGTTCATTGTAACTGAATGCTTTTCATGGCCTATCAAGTATGAAAAAAATGTTTGTTTTAAAATACATTTTGACATTTTACTTCAGATATGTTGATAATAAATATGCTACTTGATATTGGAAGTGATTTTTTACCTTTATTTTTTTCTCAAACATTCAGCCATAACCCATTGTTCATGGAATTCTGCATATTTCATTTATTTTTTTCATTTTAAGGTCACAATAAAAAGATATTTTGAGAGTAACTCATATTAAATTACCTTTACATTATTCACAGTATTATACGTGTTATCTAGGCATTATATTATAATATAAAATTATAAAAAAGTTAAGGACAATATGTAATTCACAGTGTGGATTATTAAAACCTGTTGCAGTTTCACTACTTTCCACTAGGGGCTCCAGTGTGGTTGGTATCAATTGATTCCTCAGATCTTCTAGTTTCATATGATATCAGTATTGTCTCTATAGCTTTAAAATTGATCGCGCTACAGCCTCTGGAAGAAAACAACAGAACAGGACATATGAACACCAGGGGGATATACATTTATTGTTAAAACTTTCTGAAGTTCCACTTCTTTCCACTAGGGGCTCCAGTGTGCATTACACATCACAACACCATATTTTAATTATTAATTGATTATCTGTAGTGTTACTGAACTAAAAGTATGCTATTATACACACAAATACTGTCAAACACACACACACTGTCTCACACTGAACGTCCTCGCAATCACTCTATGGAGACTATGTCCCCATGAGTACTCTGCACAAAAAGTCTTCACAAATATGAATCTCTGACACAATGGTTTAACAAATCGGGTTTTGACTCAAACAACCTCACAACTACTTTCACATAGATGCACACACACGCACAAATAAACACACACACACAAAAACACACATTCAAAGACACACTCGCACAAACTTACACACACTCGCACAAACACACAAATGCACACACACACACAAACACACTCTCACAAACACACATGCACAAACACAGAAACGCACATGCACGCACAAACACACACACACTCGCACAAAAACACACACGCACAAACAAATACACATGCACAGACACACACATGCACAAACACACAAACGCACAAAGTCACACATGTAAAAAGACACTCGCTCAAACTTACACACACACGCACAAAGACACAAACGCACACTCACAAGCACACACTTGCACAAACACACTCGCACAAATACACACACACACTCGCACAAACACACATGCACAAACACTCACACAAACGCACACACACACAAACCCACACTCGCACAAATACACACACGCACAAACTCACACATGCAAAAACACACACGCACAAACACATAAACGCACACACACACGCACAGGCACAGACTCACACAAAAACACACTCACACGAACACCCACATGCACAAACACACACATGCATAAACACACTCGCACAAACTTACACACACTCGCACAAATACACACGCGCACACATGCACAAACACACAAATGCACGCACACACACAAAGACATACACGCACAAACACACTCGCACAAGTACACACACGCACAAACACACACACAAAAACACACACTCGCACAAACACACATGCAAAAACACACTCGCACAAACTTACACACATTCGCACAAATACACACACGCACAAACACACACACAAACACACACACTCGTACAAACACACATGCAAAAACACACTCGCACAAACACACAAATGCACACACAAGCACAAACACATACATGCACAAACACTCGCACAAATACACACACGCACACATGCACAAACACACACGCACAAACAAACACACACACTCACACAAACATACACACGCACAAATACACACACACACCAACTCACACATGCACAAACACACACACACACACAAACACACTCGCACAAACACACATGCACAAACACACATGCAAAAACACACTCGCACAAACTTACACACATTCGCACAAATACACACACGCACAAACACACACACAAACACACACACTCGTACAAACACACATGCAAAAACACACTCGCACAAACACACAAATGCACACACAAGCACAAACACATACATGCACAAACACTCGCACAAATACACACACGCACACATGCACAAACACACACGCACAAACAAACACACACACACACAAACATACACACGCACAAATACACACACACACCAACTCACACATGCACAAACACACACACACACACAAACACACTCGCACAAACACACATGCACAAACACACATGCAAAAACACACTCGCACAAATTAACACGTGCACACATGCACAAACACACAAATGCACACACACGCACAAACACACTCGCACAAATACACACGCACAAAAACACACAAACACACACACTCGCACAAATGCACACACGCACAAAAACACAAACACACACACTCGCACAAACACACACATGCACAAACACTCGCAAAAACACACACATGCACACATGTACAAACACACAAACGCACACACATACGCACAAACACACACACTCGCACAAACTTACACACATTCAGACAAATACACACGCGCACACATGCACAAACACACAAATGCACACACACGCACAAACACATACACGCACAAACACACTTGCACAAATACACACAGGCAAAAACACACACATGCAAAAACACACATGCACAAACTTACACACGCACACACACTCGCACAAATACACACACATGCAAAAACACACATGCACAAACTTACACACGCACACACACTCGCACAAATACACACACGGACACATGCACAAACACACAAATGCACACACACGCACAAACACATACATGCACAAACATACTCGCACAAATACACACACGCACACATGCACAAACACACAAATGCACACACTCGCACAAACACATACACGCACAAACACACTTGCACAAATACACATAGGCAAAAACACACACATGCAAAAACACACATGCACAAACACTCGCAAAAACACACACACACATGCAAAAACACACTCGCACAAACTTACACACGCACACACACTCGCACAAATACACACACGGACACATGCACAAACACACAAATGCACACACTCGCACAAACTTACACACGCACACACACTCACACAAATACACACACGCACACATGCACAAACACACAAATGCACACACACGCACAAACACATACATGCACAAACACACTCGCACAAACACACACACGCATAAACACTCTGATATAAAGGCAGACACCACCGGCCCACATCGTAAATGTTTCATCATCAGGATCACTTTGATCACATCGTGCTGCGTCACTGTTTCACTGCACAGGAGGAATGTTTCTTGATGCTGATTGGCTGTTTTTAAAAGTATATATATAATTTACACTGCAGAATTTCTCTCTCAGTTAAAGAACAATGGTTTTATAGATATTTAAAAGTAATGTTGTTTATGTTTCTCAGGTAGATTCAACAGTTTGATTGTAATCTGAGTTCACATCATCAGTGAAAAATGTCTGGAATGTCTGAACTGGTCTGATAGCTTGGATCCACTTGGCTCAGGTGTGTTTATCTCTGTTCAGCTTTTGTGTCTCGATTTTGGTCATAAATTAAAGGTTCGTAGATTCAGATCTTGATTTTCTCTCAGCAACATAAACCTCTAAAATACTTTTTGTTCTTCAGGATGTTACAAAAGTTAGGGGCTTTACATCATAACATTTATTTTAATTATTGAAAACAATACATTTGTGGATACAGTAATACAATTAATGCATTTTTTGTCCTGTATAAACTGTAATTTCATTTTCAAGGTGGGGGAACAACCTGAAAATAAAAACATTATTTTAAGTAATAGTAAATGACACATTGATTGGACAGGACACATTTTGACAATGTAAAATAAAGTACTAGTCCAACTTGTAACATTTGGGATGCACTGTAACAAATCAACACAATGTAATACATCTAATATATCTAATCTTTGTAGTGGTCAACAAACTGTATTTATGGGAGAATCTGGGGGCTTTGTGACACATTTTGGGGTTATCACATCCTGTTCAGACCTCCAACATGGTTTCTGTGTCTTGGTATTGACAGTAAAAGAACTAATGTGTCCTGTTATGTGCAGCTAGTTGTAATGAATGAGCATTTTTTTGTGTTTGTGTGAAGGTGAGGACTATGTTATGGATCAGTGTGAGGGCTGAGGACATGACAGCCAAACCAAAACTCAGAGGTGAGATGAGGACCTCTAACTGTCCAGGACTCTTCGGCATTCAAATCACTCCACCATTATCATTCACACTCAAAGCTCTGTGTGTGTTTGTGTTGAACAGACCAGACTCTCTTGGACATGGACCTGAACCCAGTTGTGTGTCCATGGAGAGTGACGGGTCCATGGATAAACCTATTCGCTTCAAAGATGGACACCACTCTGCTGATCAAAGGTAAGAATATAAAGTGTTTGTGTCTGTTATTATTTGGCTCTCCTGAGATGAGGTTTGATTTATTTTTTGTAAAACTTATATATGTTAAACTTATATGAGGTACATGCATACCTTTCAATCTCCACTTTTTTAAGTCTCATTTTCCAGATGTAGATACAAAAAATCAAAACACGGTTCAAATCCACAAACAGCTGGATGCTGTTTTACACATACACATGATAGATTAATTAGTTTCCATAGTTTGAAATCAGGATGCACATTCAGTACATGTAATAATTTATAAAAACAAATGAAAAAGGCTTGGTTCAGATTTTTACATTTGAGTTTCTTCATTTCAATGTTGATGCTCTTTTGGGGTTTATTGTGCCTCAAAATGGAGAACCATTTATATTGTTCTCATAGTTCAAAGTTGTGCTGAGATGGCTATTGGAAGTTATTAATAATTATCAAAAATAATTATTTATTTTATGTCATTTGACTCTCTAACTCTAGATGGTACACCACTCTGTAAAACAGAGAAAAGAGGAGCAATTTAACTACCAAGCCTCATAAAAATGACTAAACTAGCCTTTAGGATTGCTGGTTAATAATTATTTTGCATAGAAGAGGTTGGTATCATCAACTCTTGTGTAATATTAAATGGACAACACGTGTTGTGTTGAACAGACCAGTTTCTCATGGACCTAGACCTGAACCCAGTTGTGTGTCCATGAAGAGTGACGGGTCCATGGATAAACCTATTCGCTTCAAAGATGGAAACCACTCTGCTGATCAAAGGTAAGAATATAAAGTTTTTGTGTCTGTTATTATTTGACTCTCCTGACATGATGTTTGATTTGTTTCATGGAATTTAATGAACTTTTTTGTTTGTTTAAATCTCTACTTTAACTCTCATGTTGCAAATACTGATACAAAAATCCAAACAAGATTCACATCCACAAACAGCACCCTCCTTCATCAGATTTTCATTGATTTATGTCTCAGGAGGCATCATGGGCTTAAATCTCCCCAGTAGCACCCCCCTCTGTGTCATCCTGGTCTACTACATGGTGGCCGAGCAGGAGTCTTTTTGCTTCAGCCAGAGCCATTGGTTGCTTCTCTCAGCTGCCCGCGATGCAGCTTCGATGGCTAGGTACAAGCTCTGGCCTTTGACTGCCAGGTCTTTAAGCAACCTGGTGGTAGATATCCCTACGAACCCTCTGCACCCTACTTCCACAGGGTGGACTTCAGCATTCCAGCCTCATTGCTGTACATCAGTGGCTAGCTCAGCATAGCGTAGGTGTTTCCTTTAGTATGCCTCATCTACCGAGTCTTCCCAAGGAACACTGAGTTCCACAATAAAGACCTTCCTAATAGCTAAGGACCAGAATATCAGGTCTGGTCTTAGAGTCGTGGTGGCTCCATATTACATGTAGATAGGCATTGTTTCCTGTTTGATATCTTGTGGAGGCCAAGAGATCATTAGTGGTCACCATGGGTTGGAGAGTATGGATGTTTGTTCTGTTTCTGTAAGGTATAAGATTTTGTGATGTTAAAAACTCAAACTTGAACAATTGTGGAATTAATACTTAATATAAACCAATAAAAAATTGATATCAAATTTCTGGAGGAAATACAAGGTGTCGGCCAACATCTGCTAGCATGTTCCACTCGCAAGCTGCATGGAGCTGGCTATACTCTATTGAGGAATGTAGTTCTTGGTCAAATGCCCAGATGACTGATTTGTTCATGTGTGAGGATTCATTTCACAGCAGTTAGAATGTCTTCTCAGAAAACTCAAAAGCTAAATGGATTTGCAGAATATCGCTGAGAATATGAGGATGATTACAATACATTTAATTTAGATTGATGTTCTTGTTTATTAGAGTCACACAACTGAAAGACGAATGTCTGTGTGTTTCTTTTCTTCAGAGTTCATGAGGAGAACTCAGAGATACCCACTGGTCAGTCGGCCCAGCAGCTTCAGACAGACCTGGACTCCATATTTATGGTGTGTAAATGTATAACAATCACAAGACAAATACTGGATTTTATTTCTGATGCAGTCCACATGCTGAACTCTGCTGACCCGCAGGTTTTATGTCTCACAGATGATCTGATGTTGGATTTCTTTCAGTGAAAGTTTACATTTTATTCTGTTTCAGCTTCTGGAGGAAAACTTTGTCAGTTTTGTGAAAAAGGAGCTGAAGAAGTTCCAGAGAGTCCTGAGTCCAGATAACCCAGAATGCTTGGAGAGTCAGAGGGAGGATGAGGATGTGTTGGACGGTGAGGATGAAGAGCAAAGGAGGAGCAGCAGAGAGGCATTTCTGAAGATCACACTGAACTTCCTGAGGAGAATGAAGCAGGAGGAGCTGGCTGACTGTCTGCAGAGCAGTAAGAGGATTTTAACAGATTTAACATGAAGGAAACAGAAAATGGGGGAAACATGGGAGAAGATTACATTTCCAAAGTCTGTTGTTAGTATGATGTACAAGTTTGTATCAGATCTATGAATTATTCTGGTCTGAAAATAGACTCGGGGGGGGGGAGCTCTCTCCAGATACAGGGAGAGAGCTCTCTCCCTGTATCTGGTGGTGTAGTTGTCACTGATGGGTGGTAAGCTGATGGTCCTCTGTGCAGCTTGTCTCCACTGCTGTTTTTGTAGAGGGTGAGCTGAGTGGTGACAGACCTACGGAAATCTAGAACCATCTCACCATCTGCACCACCGTGTCAGGTCCTCCACCTCCAGCCTGTACTCTGATTTGTCTCCCTGAGTGATGACTCCTACCGCTGCTGTGTCATCTGCAAATTTAACCACCAAGTTGTCAAAGTAGTGAGCTCTGCAGTCAGATGTCATCAGTGTGAACAGCAGTGGGCTGAGCACACAGCCCTGGGGGAGCCAGTGTTCAGGATGATGGTGGAGGATGTGCTTTTGTTTATCCTGACACTCTGTGGTCTGCAGGTGTGGAAATCCAGGACCCAGTTGCACAGAGATGAGGAGGTTCCTAGTCCTGCCAACTTGGATTATTGTATTAAATGCAGAACTGAGCAGTGGTTGTGTTGGAGGCTTCGAAGCAGATGAAAAAAGGTATTCAAGGTGTCAAGCAGCGGCAGGTCTTCAGGGCACTGAGCGTATTTTTTTTTTTTTGTAGTCTGTGACGCACCTGATGCCTCTCCACATGCTCTTTGGGTGGCCCTGGATCTTGAGAGAACATGAGACCTTTGCTCTTTTTATGCCCGCCGTTAGGTCCCTTCTGGCTGCCCTCAGTCCTTCCATGTCACCGTCTCTGAAAACAGCGTCCCGGGTTCTCAACAGTGAGCACACCTCTGCGTTCAGCCAAGGTTTCTGGTTCGGCCGAATGGTGATGGCTTTTTAGGTGGTCACATCCTCCATACACTTCCCGATGTAACCCAGCACCGAAGATATGTACTCCTCCAATGTTGCAGCCTCCCTGAAAGTCTGCCAGTCCGTGGTCTCAAAACAGTCCTGGAGCATCGGTTCAAAACCATAAGGCCACACAGTGATGGTCTTTGTGTCCATCCTGTGGCTCTTTGACACTGGACAGTATGCAAGTACCATCAGGAGGGAGATATGGTCCAAGGCACTGAGGTGGGGGCGTGGCACTGCTCTGTACGCTCCTCATTTGTTTGTAAACACTTTGTCTGGAGTGTTTTTACCCCGAGTGGCAGTGTTAACATGCTGGTGAAACATGGTGAGAATGACCTTCAGGTTCACATGGTTAAAGTCTCCAGCAATTACATACAATGCATCTGGATGCTCATATTGCAGCGAGCGCACGCTAGTGTGCAGCTCCCTCAGTGCATCTTCAGCAGTAGCTTATGCAGGGACATAAACAGCTGCTATGAACACCACAGTAAATTAATTTGGCAGATGAAGACGGCATTTCACAATCAGCTGTCCACAACCTCAGAGGAGTGTCTGCCTACCACTGTACAGTTTGTGCACCAACTCTCGGAAAAGTAGTCTCCCATGGAGCTCGAAGATGGGATCCGGCACATTGTTGTTTAGCCACATCTATGTTAAGAGAAGGGCATTGCAGTTCTGCGTCTCTTGTTGGCACAGTATCAGGCGTAGTAAGCTCAATTTGTTATCCCGTGCCCATACGTTGGACCAAAATAGCGATGGGCTAGCTGGCCTGCCAGCGTTAGCTCTTAGCCTGGTTTGCAGACTGGCTCTCTTGCGTCTCTTCTGCTTCCTCATGCACCACCTCCTCTTGGCTCGGAGCCTGCACCAGCCAGCACAGCATAATATTGTTTTAATAATAAGCAGCCTGCCGAGTATAGCTTTGAGCCAGAGAAAGCTGTACATGGAGACTGTTTTTTAGGCTCACAAGTTCAGCTGAGCTGTACTCAATAGGCATAGTCACAATGTTAAGACTGAGAGCTAGAGAAACCACTGTACTGCTGTGCACCGCCAAGTTTATGAAGTTTATGTTCATCAGATTACTGCAGCAACAACATATTTATTACATAACTGTGTGTTCATTCAGGAACTGTTGCTCCAGTGTGCCGTCGTAACCTTCAGTCTAACCTTCGGAAGAAGTTCCAGTGTGTGTTTGAAGGGATCGCTAAAGCAGGAAATCAGTCCCTTCTGAATCAGATCTACACAGAGCTCTACATCACAGAGGGAGGGACTGCAGAGGTCAATAATGAACATGAGGTCAGACAGATTGAAACAGCATCCAGGAAACCAGACAGACCAGAAACAAGAATCAGACAAGAAGACATCTTTAAAGCCTCACCTGGAAGAGATGAACCAATCAGAACAGTGCTGACAATGGGAGTGGCTGGCATTGGGAAAACAGTCTTAACACAGAAGTTCACTCTGGACTGGGCTGAAGACAAAATCAACCAAGACATCCACTTCATATTTCCATTCACTTTCAGAGAGCTGAATGCGCTGAAAGAGAAAACGTTCAGCTTGGTGGGACTTGTTCATCGCTTCTTTCCTGAAACCAAAGCAGCAGGAATCTGCAGGTTTGAAGAGTTCCACGTTGTGTTGATCTTTGACGGTCTGGATGAGCGTCGACTTCCTCTGGACTTCCACAACACTGAGGTCCTGACTGATGTCACAGAGTCCACCTCAGTGGATGTGCTGCTGACAAACCTCATCAGGGGGAAACTGCTTCCCTCTGCTCGCCTCTGGAAATCTTCTTATCTTGGGCCTTTTTGTTTGTTTGTTTGTTTGTTTGTTTGTTTGTTTGTTTGTGTTAAGCCCAGTTTCTTTCAATGATGTACATCTCTGTTAAGGCTGACATTCAAACAAAAATATGCACAGACGGATGTCTTTAAGCTATAAATTAAAAATTAAATTTTACACACTAGAATAGGAAACATTGCATAATTGAAAACATGTGTGTCAAACAAATTAAATATATAAACAAATGTTGATGAATCTGTACATTTATTTTAAGGGTAACTGGCTGTAACCTGTCAGAGAGAAACTGTGAAGCTCTGTCCTCAGTCCTCAGCTCCCAGTCCTCTAGTCTGAGAGACCTGGACCTGAGCAACAACGACCTGCAGGATTCAGGAGTGAAACAGCTGTCTGTTGGACTGAAGAGTCCAAACTGTACACTGGAAATCCTCAGGTCAGTATTAAACTTCTTTTAAAATACCACACTGATTTTGAAGAGCCATGTCTCTAGAGGGTTTTGTGTTTGTTTGTTTGTTTGTTTGTTTGTTTGTTTGTTTTTGTTTTTGTTTTGTTTTTCAGTTTCATGGAAAGACAAATATGTCCAATCTAAATGCTTTTGGGGGTCTCTTTATTTCATTTGTCATTAGCACACTGAACGAAAAAGCCCAGTAATTTAAATCATATACATCTCTGTTAAAGCTGACTGATGAACACAAATGAAAAAATGTTTTTTTTAAAGCACGCAAAAATGGAAAATATTGCATCATTGAATGCTTTAAATCACATTTCTTTACAGGGTAAGTGGCTGTAAGCTCTCAGAGAGAAGTTGTGAAGCTCTGTCCTCAGTCCTCAGCTCCCACTGCTTTAGTCTGAGAGACCTGGACCTGAGTAACAACGACCTGCAGGATTCAGGAATGGAGCAGCTGTCTGTTGGACTGAAGAGTCCACTATGTGAACTGAAATCTCTCAGGTCAGTGTCTGTATGTAAACAGTTCATCTTTTTTTTTTTCCACTAATCCGGCTCATCCTGTTTGGGAGGGCTGTCAACATTTTTTGACTTTCATGCTCTTCCTGCTCTGATATTTTCTTAATTGCAGTCTGTCAGGCTGTCTGATCTCAGAGGAAGGCTGTTCTTCTCTGGCCTCAGCTCTGAGCTCCAACCCCTCCCATCTGAGAGAGCTGGACCTGAGCGACAATCACCCAGAAGACTCAGGAGAGAAGCAGCCGTCTGCTCTACGAGAGGATCCACACTACAGACTGGAGACTCTCAGGTATGGACAGACAACAAGAGCTCACACTGCAGGTGTCTTGAGGTTCTTTATTTACATTTTCTTGCACTCTTTCTTAGCAGTTAGTATTAATATTGTATTTTTTTTCATAATAACTTTGTGATTTATCATTTTCAGATTTTTTTTTCAGTTCAGCAAAAGTCTTTATGACACAGAAGCCCTGGAAAAAAAGCTTTCATGGCAAAGTTCATTGTTGACCTTGAAAATAATAATTTGAATGCCATGTGTTGTGGTTTCAACCATGGACAGAGATTCTTCCAAGGAAAAAAATCAAATATATACCTGGAAAATATATGTACGAGTCAGCAATATTAGATGCATTCAATTACATTATAAATTATGGTTTTCTGCTGAAAGAAAAGCTGTTTTTTAATACAGTGACTGTCCCAAAAAAACATTGTTTGTTTTTGCATGAAGCTTATTCCAGCTCAAATGGGTTTTTTGTTTGTTGTCATTAAAGAGGGAGCAATGTGAGGTGATGGAGTGTAAATATGAAAAAGATCAATTTAGGGCTAGTGGGAGGGGTGGTGGACAGATCAAACAAATCCAGCTCTTTGAGCCCAGACATTTTTTTTCCAAAAAATGTGTTCTCTGAGTGCAGTTATTGACGGTGTGGGCTCTGTGCTTGCTTCGTTTTGTTTATTATCTGAGAGTAAATCATAATAAGACAGCAGATTGATGATGACTGTGGTCTTTTAATATTTGTACATTACACATTCTTCTTCTTCTTCTTCTTGTCTTTTCTCTCAGAAATCATGCAGACAGTTGACTCAGAAGAGTTTCAGCCTGTTTCTCTGTCACACTGACAAACTGAGGAGCTCTGCTTCATGTTGAACAGCAGTTAGGACTCATGTTGGATAGAAAATCATTGTGACTGTGTTTCTTCCTCCAGGGTGGACCATGGTGGAGAGCACAGGTTAACACCTGGTGTGAAGAGGTGTAAGTGTGGATTCCATTTGACTAATAAAGACAAAATAGCTTTAAATACAAAGTTAATATTTGTGACATGTATTCATTAAAATATGACTGACAGCATGTCATCATTAAACTTTATAGAAATGAACAACATCAGGGCACAAAGATAGAATAAACCCTTCAGATGTGTCTGATGATAAACTGCTGCTGTGTTGTGTCATATTTCTTTTTTTTTTCCATCAGATTTTTGTCTACCCACACTGGACACAAACACAGTAAACAGAAACCTCAAACTGTCTGAAAACAACAGGAAGGTGACACATGTGATAGAGGATCAGTCATATCCCGATCATCCAGAGAGATTTGACTACTGGGAACAGCTGCTGTGTAGAGATGGTCTGACTGGTCGCTGTTACTGGGAGGTCGAGTGGAGAGGAGAGGTTAATGTAGCAGTGAGTTACAGAGGAATCAGAAGGAAAGGATACAGTGCTGACTGTGTGTTTGGAAGGAATGATCAGTCCTGGAGTCTGAGTTGCTCTGATGTTGGTTACTCTGTCTGGCACAATAACATTAGAACAGTCCTCTCCTCCTCCTCCTTCTCCTTGTTCTCCTTGTCCTCCTCCTCCTCTGGTAGAGTAGCAGTGTATGTGGACTGTCCTGCTGGCTCTCTGTCCTTCTACAGAGTCTCCTCTGACACACTGATCCACCTCCACACCTTCAACACCACATTCACTGAACCTCTTTATCCTGGGTTTGGGTTCTCGTCCTATGAGTCCTCAGTGTCTCTTTGTCCTGTGTAAGACAGAGACAACTTGCTGTCCTATGTTTTAAATGTTGGACAAGGCTTTAGTTTTGTGCCACATGTTGGAGAGTATCAGTCATATCCTGATCATCCAGAGAGATTTGAAGTCTGGCATCAGCTGCTGTGTAGAGATGGTCTGACTGGTCGTTACTGTGAGGTAGAGTGGAGAGGAAAAGTTCGTGTAGCAGTGAGTTACAGAGGAATCAGAAGGAAAGAAAACAGTTTTGACTGTAGGTTTGGAAGAAATGATCAGTCCTGGAGTGTGTGGTGCTCTGATTATGGTTACACTGTCTGTCACAATGACAGAGTAAGTTTCTCCTCCACCTCCTACCCTTCCTCCTCCTTCTCCTCCTCTGGTAGGGTAGCAGTGTATGTGGACTGTCCTACTGGCACTCTGTGCTTCTACAGATTCTCCTCTGACACACTGATCCACCTCCACACCTTCAACACCACATTCACTGAACCTCTTCATCCTGGTTTAGGGTTGTATTTGATTGACTCCTCAGCTTCTCTGTGTCCTCTGTAGGATGGAGATAACTTTATGTATTGTGGTTAAAATGTTGGACACAGCTTCAGTATGGTTAACATTTTACAGTCTGATTTTTACTTTAATGTCTGAGATGTTTTAAGTTAAGATGGTGAAACAATCTACTCCTGTTAATCTGATCCATAACTCTCAGTCATTCAGTTTATTTTCTATCCTTTTTGTGTGTCTGTCCCTGGGAGGCTGATACCGCCTCAGTTGATTGTTTGGGACAGTTTTTCTCATGCGAAGAGAACATCAAAGGATAGAGGGTGTTGTATACTGTACAGATTGTACAGCTCCCAACAGCATATTAATGATTAATGATATTTGACTAACTTGAATTTGCAAGTTGTCTGTGGACTTATTTGGGATTTGTGAGGTGAAGTGCTGTGTAAAAAGTCCTGTCGACACCAATCACCATCAGAAAGCTGAAGATAATCCATTGTATATTATCATGTGTATATTTGTGTATATGTATATATTTGATAACCCTCCTGATGTCTCCATATTCCGCAGACTTCCCTTATATCAGCATTCATAAAGATTGAAAAGGTTATGACTTTAAATTCCACATGGTTATATTCAAGGTTTCTTTCACAAGAAATCTATTGGAATTGTTTAAAAAAATTCTAGATATGAGAGAAATATCTGTCTTACAATGCATTTACACATTAATGGTCATTGTAATACACTGTAAATATGAGCAAACCTCTCAAAAGATGGAGTTCAAATTTGAAAGTCAATATCATTGTTTTTTGACATAAGAGCTAATTCTTCCTTAATTTATCTGAAATGTTTCTCTGAAGTTTGTTTTCTTAACAGTTGAAGGATTTTTATGATAGTCATTTTAAATTGTGCATTGTAACTGAATGCTTTTCATGGCTTATTGAGTATGAAAAAAATGTTTGTTTTGAAATACATTTTGACATTTTACTTTAGATAAGTTGATAATAAATATGCTTCTTGATATTTGAAGTGATTTTTACCTTTATTTTCTCTCAAGCATTCAGCCACAACCCATTGTTTATGGAATTCTGCATATATTTTTTTTTTCATTTTAAGGTCACAATAAAAATACATTTTGAGAGTAACTCATATTATATTACCTAAACATTATTCACAGTATTCTGAGTAATGTCTAGTCATTATATTTTAATATATAATTATAAAAAGTATCAGTGGATTCCTCAGATCTTCTAGTTTCATATGATATCAGTATTGTCTCTATAGCTTTAAAATTGATCGCGCTACAGCCTCTGGAAGAAAACAACAGCACAGGACATAGGAACACCAGGGGGATATACATTTATTGTTAAAACTTTCTGAAGTTCCACTTCTTTCCACTAGGGGCTCCAGTGTGCATTACACATCACCACACCACAATTTTAATTATTAATTGATTATCTTTTGTGTTACTTAACTAAAATTATAGTATTATACACACAAATACTGTCACCCACCCACACACACACTGTCTCACGCTGAATGTCCTCGCAATCACTCTACAGAGACTATGTCCCCATGAGTACTCTGCACAAAAAAACTTCACAAATATGAATCTCTGACACAATGGTTTAACAAATCGGGTTTTCACACAGACAACAACCTCACAACTACTTTCACATACATGCACACACAAACACGCACAAACACACACACACACACACACACAGACAAACAAAAACACACATGCAAAGACACAAAATTACACACACTCGCACAAACACACACACAAACACACAAATACACAAACGCATATACAAACACACACTCTCACAAACACACACACTTGCACAAGCATGCACAAATAAATACAAAAGCACAGACAGACACGCACAAACACTCGCACAAACTTACACACACTCGCACAAACACACACACGCACAAACACACACTCGCACAAATACACACAGGCACACAAAAACAAACACACAAACGCACAAACTCACACACTCATGCACAAGCACACACTTGCGCAAATACACACACGCACAAACACAAAAACGCACACGCATGCACAAACACACACGCACAAACACACACACTCGCAAAAACATACACACGCAAAAACACACACACACGCACAAAAACACACACTTGCAAAAACAGACTCACACAAACTAACACACACTCGCACAAACAAATGCACACACACACATACACACGGACACACACATGCACCAACACACACTCGCACAAACACACACACACACACACACACACAAACTTGCACAAATACATGCACAAACATCCACACTCGCCCAATCACACACACAAACACACACACAGACACAATCGCACAAACGTGCAAAAACACACACAAACCCACAGACAGACACACACGCACAAACACTCGCACACACAAACAAATACACACGCACAAACACACACACACACACACTTGCACAATCATGCACACACACACAAAAAACATGCACACAGACATACACAAAGACACACGCACAAAGACACACACAAACACAGTCAAACACACAAAAACCCACACACACGCAAAAATACATCCGCACAAACACACACACACACACATGCACTAGCACACACGCACAACAAGTATGAAAAAAAAATTGTTTTAAAATACATTTTAACATTTTACTTTAGATATGCTGATAATAATTATTCTTCTTGATATTGGAAGTGATTTTTACCTTCATTTTTTCTCAAACATTCAGTCATAACCCATTGTTTATGGAATTCTGCATATTTTTTTATTTTAATTTTAAGGTCACAATAAAAATATATTTTGAGAGTAACTCATATTATATTACCTATACATTATTCACAGTATTCTAAGTAATGTCTAGTCATTACATTTTAATATATAATTATGAAAAAGTTTCATATAATATATAATTCACAATGTTTAAAATTAAAACCTGTTGAAGTTTCACTGCTTTCCACTAGGGGCTTCAGTGTGGTTGGTATCAATGGATTCCTCAGATCTTCTAGTTTCATATGATATCAGTATTGTAGTATTATAGTTTTATATTATATTATTATAGTAGTGAGCGGACATTAGACAGTATGATGGAAGGAAGTGGTGGTTTAAATGGATCATTCCTTACCCTGCTGCTGACGCCTCCACGGCTTCCTCTCTTCCTCGACCGGAGCTCTGATGGTAGTAGTGTGATGGAGGAGGAGCTCATCGCGGCCATAAGTGAGTGGCTGGTAGTTAGTGTCTGACAGCAGTGTAAGGCCGTCACAAATCAACCATAAAAAGGTGAGTAAAATGATGATCGCCTTGAAGTTCCTGCTCACATTTGGTCAGCCAAGTGTGGAACTTAACATAAAACATTTAACAGTACACGAAGACACAAGTTGGACATAACACAACACAAAAATATACAGCATACTTGCATTAAAATCAGTCAAAGATGCACCAATAAACAAAAACCTTTGTAGCTGTGGTCACAACAACTCACATTGTGTCTCATTAACGAGCATGTGATTCATCTTTCTGTGTGTTTGAAACAGTTTGATGGAACATTGAGTTTGATCTGAATTATTCAGTTTGATGATGGTCTGTTTGTGATCAGATGAGATATTCAGATACGACACCGTTTTCACTTTCTTGTTGACTGATTTATTCTTATTTTATGTTTTGTTTATTTGTCAGGTTCACACTCATTGTTCTGAGTGTGGATGCTGTAAACTTTTACAAGCCGCTGCTCACAAAATTCACAGAATGTTTTATTTTAAATGGTACATTTAGAAATAAATACTTATACTGTAGTTATCACACTGTGTCTGTGTTTCTAATCCAAATTGCTGAACCTCCATTACATCTTTCTGACCATCAGAAGGTCAGTGAGCACCATATAGTGGACTGATTGTAGAATTATACCATCTTATCAGTGATTTGTCTGATTTTGTTTCTGGGACATAGTATTATACAGGTAAGAACAAGACACCGTCTGAAGACACAATGAAAAATGATGTTCATTCAGAAAGCATAATGAACAAGAAACATATATACATCTACAACATTCGCTAAATGTGAGTAACAACAACATGCATTAGCTAAACACCTCAGGCAGGTAAGGGAGTGGAACAAGGAAATAAAAACACTTTAATCGGCTGACATGTCCCACTGGTTAGACTGGTTTTCACGTCACTCTGTTGTTTTATTTTTAGACTTGGACTGTGAAGTTATGAGGGTGTGACGGCGTCCTCAGCTCAGACGCTCACAGACACCAGGACTGACGAAGACGAAGACGAGCAGCTTCTTCTCTCCCAGAGTTTCCTCCACACATGAAGGTGGAAAGTGTCTGTAAGTCGACCTGAAGTGAGTTCAGCAGGTGAGAATCCTACCAGAGGAATCTGTAAATGTTTCATCATCAGGATCACTTTGATCACATCGTGCTGCGTCACTGTTTCACTGCACAGGAGTAATGTTTCTTTATGGTGATTGGCTGTTTTAAAAAGTATGTATATGAATTACTCTGCAGAATTTCTCTCTGAGATAAAGAACAATGGTTTTTAGAAAGATTTAAAAGTAATGATCATGTTTCTCAGGTAGAATCAACAGTTTGATTGTAATCTGAGTTCACGTCATCAGTGAAAAATGTCTGGAATGTCTGAACTGGTCTGACAGTTTGGATCCACTTGGCTCAGGTGTGTTTATCTTTTATCTGTGTCTCTGTTCAGCTCTTGAGTCTCATATTTTGTCATAACTTAGAGATTTAACGACATAGTTCTTTATTTTCTCTCAGCACCCATAACCCCTAAAATGCATTTTGTCTTCAGGATGTTACAAAAGTTTGGGGTAGTTCATCATAACATTTTTTTAAATCCATGAGAACAATACATTTGTGGACACACTAATACAATTAATGCATTTTTTGTCCTGTATGAGCTGTAGTTTCCTTTTCAAGGTGGGGATACACCATTAAAATAAAATCATCTTATTAACAATATTTTTAAAGTAATTGTAAACAACACATTGATTGGACAGGATACATTTTGAAAAATGTAAAATAAAATACTAGTCCAACTTGTAACATTTGGGGTGCACTGTAACAAACCAACACAATGTAATATATCTAAAAAAAATTTGTGGTCAACAGAATGTATTTATGGGAGAACCTGGGGGCTGTGTGTCACATGTTGGGGTTATCACATCCTGTTCAGACCTCCGTCATGGTTTCTGTGTCTTGGTATTGACAGTAAAAGAACAAATGTGTCCTGTGATGTGCAGCTTGTTGTAATGACTGAGCATGTTGTTGTGTTTGTGTGAAGGTGTGGACTCTGCTATGGATCAGTGTGAGGACAGAGAGGAGGGAGTCCGTCCCTCTAAAACCACTCTCTGTGGGGAACATGACAGCCAGACCAAAGCTCAGAGGTGAGATGAGGATCTCTAACTGTCCAGGACTCTTCAGCACTCAAATCACTCCACCATCATTATTCACACTCAAAGCTCTGTGTGTGTTTGTGTTGAACAGACCAGACTCTCCTGGACCTGAACCTGAACCTGAACCAAGCTGTGTGTCCATCAATAGTCACAAGTCCATGGAAGATCTTATTTACTTCAAAGATGGACACCAAAAGTAATGATTTATTCACAGTTATCCAGTTATCCAATATTTAACAATCAAAATAATTTCAACATGATTTCTGTGTAAATTTGCATTTATCAGTTTTTGTGATTCTGTCAGGATCCAACATGAAAGACCAGAGTCTGCTGGACCTGGACCCTGCCGTGCAGAGAGTGAGTCGTCTATAGACAGATTGATTGATTTCAAAAGTCGATACTCCTGCATTGACCAAAGGTATGAATATAAAGTGATTGTTTCTGTAACTATCCATCCTCGTTTTATGTCTTTGTCTTGATCACTTTGTTTTTTACTCTTTACTTGTTTATCTCAAACTGGTGAAAATATGGAGAGTCCAGGAGGAGGTGGAAGACACTGAGAGACAGCAGTGATAGGCTTCATGTGCTTCATTTGTAATTTTAGGGGTAGAACAGCTTGTCACAGGGGCAGTAGTGCAGCTGTGCCTTGAGTGGCCTTCAATCATTATATTTCAGTGTTCATGTTAATTTTTAGCGCCTTGCAGACCTATCAACAGTACAGGACATTAAATGCCATTATTTGGTAGATATTTTGAATAAGAACAGGGTCAATGCCATCCTAACGTAGGAGTCTTAACTTGGGAAAACACAAAGTAAGGATGGTTCTGTTATAGCTAAATCATAAAAAACAGAAATTAAGTTAGAAAACATGTTTCCATAATAACAAAAATTCTAACTGTCATCCTTAACTGAGATAAGACAGGATTTCAGATTTAAGAACTTTCTGTACTGAGGCAACCAAATTAAAACTGTTCTTTGTTTCCATCAGGATCCGTCAGCGGAAACAGGATTCTCCTGAATCTAGCTGTGTATCCATGAAGAGTAACAACTCAAAACAAGAACCTATTTATTTTAAAGATGGACACCAAAAGTATGGATTTATCTCACAGTTAACCTTCAACATATTTTCAACATGATTGATGTGTAACATTGCATTTATCAGTTTTTGTGATTCTATCAGGATCAAACATGAAAAACCACAGTCTGCTGGACCTGGACCTGGACCTGGACCTGGACCTGCACATGGTCCTGGATCCAGCTGTGTGTCCATGAAGAGTCACCAGTCTATTCAAGAACCTATTTACTTAAAAGATGGACATCAAAAGTAATCATTTATCTTTCAGTTATCCTAACTAACACATTCAAGGAACAAAATATTTTCAACATAACTTTGCATGTATCAGTTTTTGTGATTTGATCTATTTGGATCAAATATGAAAGGCCACAGTCTGGGTTTGGTGAGAAAATGGAAAGACCAGGATGAGGTGGAAGAGACTGAGTGGTGAATTCACAAAGAATGGTGGCACTATGAATTGCGCATCACTTGCAAAAACTATCTGCCCTGTCTTCGACTAATTCACTAAAGATCTTGTGCTATTTATATTATGACAGAAACTGCACCATAAACCTTTGAAGCTGAGAGTAATTTGCCTCCTTTTTTACACATGATCGCAATTTTCCAAGTGGCAGACTATAAATGCACTCAAAGTTCTCCCAATCTGATGCGTACTTGGGCTTGTGCTGTTGTTTTCAATAGATTGGACTCATTTAACCACAAAGATAAATGTGTCTTCAGAGAGACGCAGTGCAGCAGGTCTCCATTGTTTTTGTTTTTTTAAATCTCCAGAGTAAGACCAATTGTTTAAGAAATTAATGTTATTTAAAGTTCTGTTTGTCTACACATCCAAAAGATGTGGGACTGAAGTGGGTGGTCACTGTTGAGGTTTATGGATCCGTCTTATGTCTTATATATGTTTTAGTGAGGCACTTAAAAGGTCTGTTGAATAAATTGCAAATTTGAAAAACATTAAATCCAAAAATGTATGCAGAATCTGTGTGCAGAAGGAGTGTTTATTTTGTGATTCTACCTAAACTTGTTCTGACAGAAACAACTTCTTTGTGTTTGTTTTCTTCAGAGTTCATCAGCAGAGTTCAGAGGATTCCACTGCTCAGCAGCCTCAGACAGACCTGGACTCCATGTTTATGGTGTGTAAATAACAATCACAAACTAAATACTAAATACAATTCTGATCCAGTCTTCACAATCTGCTATATTTTATTCTGTTCCAGCTCTTGGAGGAGAACATTGTCAGTTTTGTGAAGAACGAGCTGAAGAAGTTCAAGAGACTCCTGAGTCCAGATTACCCAGAATGCTTGGAGAGTCAGAGGGAGGATGAGGGGGTGTTGGATGGTGAGGATGAGGAGCAGAGGAGGAGCAGCAGAGTGGCATTTCTGAAGATCACACTGAACTTCCTGAGGAGAATGAAGCAGGAGGAGCTGGCTGACTGTCTGCAGACCAGTAAGAGGATTTTAACAAATTAAACATGAAAGAAACAAGAAATGGAGGAAACATTAGAGAAGTTTGACATCTGACATTAACCCTAACTTTTTTATTTTACTGTGATTTTGAAGGAAGAAATCAAAAACCATCCTTGATGTTGTTAAGTTTAGATTTAATGGATTTATTGAAGCATCCTATTTTATTATCACATTTCTTGTTTGTCCATTCAGGAGCTGTTGCTGCAGTGTGCCGTCGTAACCTTCAGTCTAACCTGAAGAAAAAGTTCCAGTGTTTGTTTGAGGGAATCGCTAAAGCAGGAAACCAGACTCTTCTGAATCAGATCTTCACAGAGCTCTACATCACAGAGGGAGGGACTGCAGAGGTCAATGATAAACATGAGGTCAGACAGATTGAAACAGCATCCAGGAAACCAGGCAGACCAGAAACAAGAATCAGACAAGAAGACATCTTTAAAGCCCCACCTGGAAGAGGTGAACCAATCAGAACAGTCCTGACAAAGGGAGTGGCTGGCATTGGGAAAACAGTCTTAACACAGAAGTTCACTCTGGACTGGGCTGAAGACAAAACCAACCAGGACATTCACTTCATATTTCCATTGACTTTCAGAGAGCTGAATGTGCTGAAAGAGAGAAAGCTCAGCTTGGTGGAACTTGTTCATCACTTCTTTACTGATATCAAAGAAGCAGGAATCTGCAGGTTTGAAGAGTTCCACGTTGTGTTGATCTTTGACGGTCTGGATGAGTGTCGACTTCCTCTGGACTTCCACAACACTGAGGTCCTGACTGATGTCACAGAGTCCTCCTCAGTGGATGTGCTGCTGACAAACCTCATCAGGGGGAAACTGCTTCCCTCTGCTCACCTCTGGATAACCACACGACCGGCAGCAGCCAATCAGATCCCTGCTGACTGTGTTGACATGGTGACAGAGGTCAGAGGGTTCACTGACCCACAGAAGGAGGAGTACTTCAGGAAGAGATTCAGAGATGAGGAGCAGGCCGGCAGAATCATCTCCCACATCAAGACATCACGAAGCCTCCACATCATGTGCCACATCCCAGTCTTCTGCTGGATCTCTGCTGGAGTTCTGAAGAAGCTGATGAAAACCAGAGAGGGAGGAGAGCTGCCCAAGACCCTGACTGAGATGTACATCCACTTCCTGGTGGTTCAGTCCAAAGTGAAGAACATCAAGTATGATGGAGGAGCTGAGACAGATCCACACTGGAGTCCAAAGACCATGAAGATGATTGAGTCTCTGGGAAAACTGGCTTTTGATCAGCTGCAGAAAGGAAACCTGATCTTCTATGACTCAGACCTGACAGAGTGTGGCATCGATATCACAGCAGCCTCAGTGTACTCAGGAGTGTTCACACAGGTCTTTAGGGAGGAGAGAGGACTGTACCAGGACAGGGTGTTCTGCTTCGTCCATCTGAGTGTTCAGGAGTTTCTGGCTGCTCTTCATGTCCATCTGACCTTCATCAAGTCTGGAGTCAATCTGATGGCAGAAGAACAATCAATATCCTGTTTGCCTACCGTCTTCAAAGACAAACTAAAACATCTCTACCAGAGTGCTGTGGACAAGGCCTTACAGAGTTCAAATGGTCACCTGGACTTGTTCCTCCGCTTCCTCCTGGGTCTTTCACTGGAGACCAATCAAAGACTCCTACGAGGTCTGCTGACACAGACAGGAAGTGGATCACAGACCAATCAGAAAACAGTCCAGTACATCAAGCACAAGATCACCAATGATCTCTCTGCAGAGAGAAGCATCAACCTGTTCCACTGTCTGAATGAACTGAATGATCGTACTCTAGTGGAGGAGATCCAACAGTCCCTGAGATCAGGAAGTCTCTCCTCAGATAAACTGTCTCCTGCTCAGTGGTCAGCTCTGGTCTTCATCTTATTGTCATCAGAAACAGATCTGGACGTGTTTGACCTTAAGAAATACTCTGCTTCAGAGGAGGCTCTTCTGAGGCTGCTGCCAGTGGTCAAAGCCTCCAACAAAGCTCTGTGAGTGGATTAAAAAACCCTATCAATTATGTTTATTTGTATACAATACAAATAAAGCATTTTGTTCTGTTCATCACTAATCATCCAGGTTGAGTGGCTGTAACCTGTCAGACAGAAGCTGTAAAGCTCTGTCCTCAGTCCTCAGCTCCCAGTCCTCTAGTCTAACAGACCTGGACCTGAGTAACAACGACCTGCAGGATTCAGGAGTGAAGCAGCTGTCGACTGGACTGAAGAGTCCAAACTGTAAACTGAAAAATCTCAGGTCAGTATTTAACAATTTCTAAACAGTTGGTCTTTTGAATTCTGATCTTCTGGCTTTAAGTTTATGTAATGAGTATGGTCAAAATCTGTAGTATTTTGTAGACATCATTTTCTAAAACTGACTTTGCGAAATTTGCCTAATTCCAGTCTGTCAGGTTGTCAGATAAAAGAGGAAGGATGTTCTTCCCTGGCTTCATCTCTGACCACCAACCCCTGCCATCTGAGAGAGCTGGATTTGAGCTACAACCATCCAGGAGACTCAGGAGTGAAGCTACTGTCTGTTGTACTGGAAGATCCAGATTGGAGACTGGAGAATCTAAGGCACGTTAAAAACACCAATAGCTTCCACTCTGCAGTTGCATCTAACTTTATCTACTTTCACCTCCTTCCACTCTGGTCCGTCATCATTAAGGATCTCTTATTCCTTGTGATCATGAGTCTGGAAGTCATTCTGGGTTTCCCACTGCATCACTAGTAAAATTTGGTAAAGCAAAGCATGTGGAAGGACATTAATACAATCCAAACCAGATCAGTGTTTTGTATGCTCTTTTATTTATACATCACTTTATTCATGATTTTTAGAGTGTCTCCGAGCTTTGTCTCATCCAGAGAGTCCCAAACGTGGTCATGTATATCAGACAGGAAATGTGCCCATAACGGCAGAGCAATAACAGCTTTTCGAACACATTTATTATTGTCATTTACATGAACAGGTGCCACAAGCACATTTAAAGAGGTTGCTTCGACACAAAAATGCAATGGAACAAGAAGTTGTTTTTACCTTTGTTTTGTCTCTGCAGAGATAAAATTAAATGAGAATAGTTGAAGCAAGACAGAATGCCTAAAAGTCTCACTGCATTATTTTTATAGCATGACACTTTTGTGTTTACTTTTTCATGTATAAAAATATTTCCACCATAAATTGGTGCATAAAAATAAACTCACCAGAATGCACAAAATTAAGTGTTTAAATCTCCAAATTTTCTGAAGGGCGAAGCCCAGTTTTCTTTCAGGCAAAGTGATGGAATCATGCAGACAGTTGACTCAGAAGAGTTTCAGCCTGTTTCTCTGTCACACTGACAAACTGAGGAGCTCTGCTTCATGTTGAACATCAGTTAGGACTCATGTTGGATAGAAAATCATTGTGACTGTGTTTCTTCCTCCAGGGTGGACCATGGTGGAGAGAAGTGGTTAACACCTGGTCTGAGGAAGTGTAAGTGTGGATAATAGTTGTGATATTCATGTGTCAACATTAAACACAAAGAAAGAATAAAACCTTCAGATGTGTCTGATGATAAACTGCTGCTGTATTGTGTCTTTTTCTCTCCATCAGATGTCTGTCAACTCACACTGGACACAAACACAATAAATGGAAAACTTAAACTATCTGAAAACAACAAGGAGGTGACAAGGATGACAGAGGAACAGTCATATCTTGATCATCCAGAAAGATTTGACTACTGGCCTCAACTGCTGTGTAGAGATGGTCTGACTGGTCGCTGTTACTGGGAGGTCGAGTGGAGAGGAAGAGTGAATGTAGCAGTGAGTTACAGAGGAATCAGCAGGAAAGGAAAAAATGTTGACTGTTTGTTTGGATGGAATGATCAGTCCTGGAGTCTGAGGTGCTCTGAAGATGGTTACTCTGCCTGCCACAATAACAGAGAAACAGTCCTTCCTCCCTCCTTCTCCCACCCTGACTCTTGTAGAGTAGCAGTGTATGTGGACTGTCCTGCTGGCTCTCTGTCCTTCTACAGAGTCTCTTCTGACTCACTGATCCACCTCCACACCTTCAACACCACATTCACTGAACCTCTTTATCCTGGGTTTAGGTTTGGTATTCATGGTTCCTCAGTGTCTCTGTGTCGTCTGTAGGACGGAGACAACTTTCTGTCCTGTGGTCTAAATGTTGGATGAGGCTTCACTTTGATTAATGTTTACCTCAGTGATTTTTCTTTTAATGTCAGTGATGTTATTTTCCAAGAAATGGTGAAATGGTCTCCTGAACTTGTGTGCGAACTGTGTTGAATCCATTTGTTTAACAAATATAAAACTATTTCAGTTTTAAAAAACACTGTATGTGAAATTTTTTTTTTTTAATAAAAAACAAGAACATTTGTATTTCTATCATATGTCTGTCGTTCTGGTTCCTTTAAGTATTCTTGTCATTAAGTATTCTTATCATTTTATGTGGAACCCAGGAAGATTAGCAGTGCACAATCTAATGAGGTTAAAGAAACGCATAGATAGATAGATAGATAGATAGATAGATAGATAGATAGATAGATAGATAGATAGATAGATAGATAGATAGATAGATAGATAGATAGATAGATAGATAGATCCTTCTGTTTCCTCTTTATATACAGTGAGATATAGAAGCTGTAAAAACAAAGCAAAGACACTGTCTTTGATCCCCACAATCATGTAACGCATCAGTAACATTAACATGAAAAATTAAGTAATATAAGCATGAAAATCCTTCAGTTTCCTCAATAGATATATAGATATACAAGCTTCACTCCCTCCTACAGCACCTGGAATCATCCAGCAACTTCACCAGAATCCTGTTCATCGATTTCAGTTCAGCTTTCAACACCATCCAGCGACATCAGATGATCAGGAAACTCCACCACCTCAGCATCCCTCCACTCGTCATCCACTGGGTCCACAGTTTCCTCAGCCACAGACCACAGACTACAGAGTGGGAACGTCTTCTTCATCCTCCACCATCATCACCAACACAGGAGCCCCACAAGGTTGTGTCCTGAGCCCGTTTCTGTTCACCCTCTACACTAACGACTGCACCAGTCCCTCACCTGTCACTACATATATCAAATACTGCAACGACACTGCCATACTTGCACTACAGGACTCCATCTCCCACTTCTCACAATGGTGCATAAACAATTACCTCAAACTTTATGTCAAGAAGAACTGATCCTCAACACCTCCAGAACCCACAGCTCAGCACACAACCTCACCCATAACCCCACAGTGATTAATGTTGAATCCGTGGAAATTGTGGAGTCCATCAAATACCTCTGACTCATCCTGGACAATAAACTGTACAATAAACTGTACTGGACAATAAAAAATAATTTAAAAAAATAAAATCTCAACAAACCATCAAAAATATATAAACTGCATCACTTCTTTTTTATTTTATTTATTTTTTTCAATCTTTGATTGTCCTGTAAAAATATATTTGAAAAGATCAAAGTCTTGGTTATTAAACCTTCATTAAAAACCTTTATTAAAAAGAAAATACTCTCTGGACCACAAGTTGGTCCAGAGAGTAATTTCTTTTTTGAATACAATTTGACAAAATGTTATTTTCTTTAATAATTTCACACCAAAGTCAAAGTGAGTGATTTTTTATTTTTTTAAAGCAGAGTTGTTGGGATGCTAAAGAAAATAGAGATTTTTAAAACTAGAAAAATGTTATGATCGTCAACATGAACAGCTGAACATTTATTATTATTACATTTCATGAGTTAGAAGAAGAATTCACATCCCTTATTTCACCAAAAACTACCACACTGTGAAATGATTCCACTACAAGTAAAAGTCCTGCATTATTATTATTTAAGTAAAAGTAAACAAACATCAACATCAAAATGTACTGAAAGTATCAAAAGTAAAAATACTCCAAATATATTATTGGATTAACCCTCTGAACCTCAAAGTATGTTTTTCTTAAGAAATCAGCAGAAATAGACAATTTATTGTAGAAAGAAACTGTAAAAACAGACATTATCATAAGAGTTTGAACTTTCCAACGGACTTTGAATGGATCATCAGTTACATCGGTCACATTTACACAGAGCAGAGAGGAGAGGACAGGAGACAATACTTCAACATGTACAAAGTGTGGAGAAAACTTTTATAACACTCAGGACACTTGTTGGGACTTGGAAAATGACACAAACTGTGTCTCATTGGTGAGACTGTGGCCGTGTCCCAATGTCAAGGATCCTTCCTTGGTAGGATCCTTCCTTCAGAGTCGGGTCCTCCGGAGGCAAGGCCAGAGTCCTTCCTTTCTCTGGTGTAACCACTAATGGGACAGCCTTCGGAGTGTGCAGCTGTGCGTCATTGCGTAATTGGACGTCCTGCTTAACTTCAGCGCCGCTCTCGGCCCTTTGGCTAAGATCAAGTGTAGTATCTGTTCTTATCAGTTTAATCAGTTTAATAAAAAATAAAAATAAATAAATAAATTCAGCGCCGCAATTTCAAAATCAGTTCACGACATGAATGTGTCTCTGGCATCAGCACTCTGACACATATTATATAATTATTATTATATTTGTGAAAATGGAAGAAGATGCTTTAAGGTTGAATCTCCACGATTTATCAAGTAAAAACCATAAAGTGGATTAAACCTGAATATTTAACTGATCCTGGCTGAATTCGGCCGCTACTTAGTGCCATGAATGCAGCGGCGCATAATTCATCATGGAAATATGTTCTGTGATTTTTTATTTTACAGTACAGTACAATAACAGTTATTTATAAATAACAGTAACGGATAATAGCGGACTTTCGGTCCCTGTAAACACAATAAAGAAATGTATAACTTTCTGAATGGCACAGTTGCACATAGTACATCATCATCGGACACATATAAATTAATAAACAATAACTTTAGCGACTGAGACGGCATTAATTAACTTAACCGGCAATGTATCAAGATGACGTTTATTATCTTTAAGCTTAATATTCTGGCATATGCTTATTCATATGTTTTTGCTTGACCTTGAACACACGTTTTGTAAGTTATGTGACAACATTCAGTGTAAACTGAAAATATCTACATATTTAAATGCATATTGCGCTGCCGGCGTCGCTGTTTCAACGCTCGGCATTTTTAAATCTCCCGGTAGACCGGTGTGCGCAATGCTTTATGGGTAGTCGGAGCGCACGGAGGATACACACATGCATCCTTGGAGTTTGGGCAGAAGAAGGACTCTGTCCTCCGGAGCATCCTGGACATTGGGACAGTCCTTCGGCGGATGTCGATGACGTAGTGTCCTTCAAATCCAGCCGTTTGAGCATCCTTCCTTGACATTGGGAGCCTGTTTGTCCTTTACATCTTTCTTTATCTCCTTAGATGGTTAGTCAGCACCATCTAGTGGACAGATAGTAGAACTACATCCTGTTTACTCTCTGAAACACGTCACTGTGAAGTGTTGAGGGTGGGACTTCCTCAGCTCAGACGCTCACACACACAAGAAAGAAGAAGAAACGAGCAGCTTCTTCTCTCCCAGAGTTTCTTCGACACATGAAGGTGGAAAGTGCCTGTAAGTGGACCTGAAGTGAGTTCAGCAGGTGAGAATCCTACCAGAGGAATCTGTAAATGTTTTACAGTTGTTGTTTGTCGTGCTGCGTCACTGTTTAACTGCCAGAACTTCCCCTTCTCTCTTCCTCTAGACTGATTGATCTCTGGCTTGCTGTTGTCATGTTATCTCAGCTTGTGACTGCTCCAGCGAGGGTCCTTTAGAGGGACCCAGTAGTATCTCATGTGATGTTAGAATCATCATTGTCATTTCTAACTAAACAGATGTCTGTCAGCTTGCATTCAGTTCATAGCCTGGCATTAATCTAAACCGTTCTAGGAGTTGATTAAAATGCTTATTGTAGGTTTATCTGCTCATTAAATTCCATGATTGTATTTTAATAGTGAGCTCTTAACCTTCTGCCTTAGAAAAAACGTTGCATAACAGTTGACATGAAGTTGTAGGGTGGGGTGTGTGTATGTGTGTGTGTGTGTGTGTGTGTGTGTGTGTGTGTGTGTGTGCGCGCGCTCAGACACAGAGTTTGTGTGTCACTTCCTTATCTCTGCTTACAGCTTGGATCCACTTGGCTCAGGCGTGTTTATCTTGCTCTTTTTTTTTTTTTTTTTTATCTCTATCTCTTGTACTGACGGATTAGCCTGCAGCAGGGATTCCCAAAGTGTGGTGCGCGGACCCCCAGGGGGTGCACGGACTGCTGATAGGGGGGGCGCGAGATGAAAAATGTAATGGCGGTCTGATAATTACACAATACTTTTACAACTGATACTTTAACTTAATGTACTTTTATTGCTGATACTTTAACTTTGTGTACTTTTACTACTGATACTTAAACTTCATGTACTTTTACTGCTGATACTTTAAATTCATGTACTTTTACTACTGATACTTTAACTTCATGTACTTCTACTGCTGATACTTTAACTTCATGTACTGTATTTATATCTACATGTAATAATTATTGAACGCTTTGCCTCTTTTTTATTTGACTTTTTTTAGTCATATTTATTTATTTGTTTGTTCTTAATGAATAAAACGTAAAAAGTTTATATTTTGTGTGTATTGCCCCTTATTTACAGAATTTATTTTAAATACATTTATCCATTTATTTATTAGATCGGTAGATATGAATGCATAGAAAAATATTTCATTTCAGGGGACTTTTTTCATAATCTTTTAATATAATTGTCATTATAATTTATATATTTATATATTTTATTTATTATGTTTTTTTATGCATTAATTCATTTTATTGGATTTTGTTCATTATTTTATTTAATAAAAGAATAAAATTACTGAACTGTTTTGACTTTTTTACACATTTATATTAACATTTATTTCATAATTTATATAAGTCATATATAATGTGACAAATACCAATATCTGACACAATGTTCCCACAAACACAAGACAAAAAACATTCTTACAACTATTATTTTCACACTCAAACACACAAGCTGAGCTTAATTTCATCAGATGTTAGTATCACCATCTAGTGGACAGATAGTAGAACTACACCATCTGATTTATCTCTCTCTCTGACTGGGTTTCTCCCACTGGTTGGACTGGTTTTCACGTCACTCTGTTGTTTTATCTTTAGACTTGGACTGTGAAGTTGTGAGGGTGTGACGGCGTCCTCAGCTCAGACGCTCACAGACACCAGGACTGACGAAGACGAAGACGAGCAGCTTCTTCTCTCCCAGAGTTTCCTCCACACATGAAGGTGGAAAGTGTCTGTAAGTCGACCTGAAGTGAGTTCAGCAGGTGAGAATCCTACCAGAGGAATCTGTAAATGTTTCATCATCAGGATCACTTTGATCACATCGTGCTGCGTCACTGTTTCACTGCACAGGAGGAATGTTTCTTGATGCTGATTTGCTGTTTTAAAAAGTATATTTATGATTTACTCAGCATAATTACTTTTTTTTTAAAAGAGTTAAAGAACAATGGTTTTATAGATATTTAAAAGTAATGTTGTTTGTTTTTCTCAGGTAGAATCGACAGTTTGATTGTAATCTGAGTTCACGTCATCGGTGAAAAACGTCTGGAGTGTCTGAACTGGTCTGACAGCTTGGATCCACTCGGCTCAGGTGTGTTTATATTACTTAAATGTTAATACTCTGAAGTTATGTGGATAAATGAAGTGTTAAGTGGTCAAATCCAGACATCTTCCAACACTGAAACCTGGTTTAACTGAAGACCATTTAGCACAGTCCAGGTCTCAACTGTCCAGAGGCTTAAAAAAATTAAACTTAAATTTTTTTTTTAAAATACAATATGTATGTAGCATGTGCTTGTTACCTGTTTTAATATTTGTTTTTTGTTTTTCCCTGAGATAATATAAATTAATTAAGAATTAAATCAAAATAAAATATCCAGATTATTAATGTTATGATGTGAATAGAATTAAATAATGTCCAATTTGTCAAAGTCTATGTGATGTGGTTAAATGCTTGTCTTATCAGCCGAAAACACAGATATTTAGTTTAAATGATAGAAAACAGAGGGAAAAAAGGACCTCTCCATGTTTTAGACCTCAAAACAGACTACTCTTATATTTTGCATTCAATAATTAACACAATAGCTGGCAATAGTCCACTGATGGCTGCACCTCTGATTTAAAACAGAAGGAAACTGGCATTATTTTTTGCATTTAATTACTTACTTAACTAATTGTCTCTTGACTTTGTTTGTTTGTTTGTCTCTCCTGCTGCTGCTTAGAAACTAATAAAACTATGTTCATCATAACTCAATCTTTATTCTAAAGGTGACTATTTCTTTTTGGTTTCTTTTGGATCTTTGCAGGGAGAAAAAATGGCAACAACTCGAGCGGTCCTCTTAGGAATTTTAAAAGATTTGGGAGATGAGGACTTTAAAGAATTCAAGTGGTTCCTGCAGCAGCCGGGGGAGCTAGAAGGCCTCCCAGAAATCCCAAAGTGTCAGCTGGAGAATGCAAACCGGATGGAAACCGTGGATGAGATGTTTAAGACCTACAGTGACGACACAATTGACGTGGCCAAAAGAGTTTTAGTTAAGATAAATCAGAATGAACTAATGAAGAAGCTGTCTGTTGGCCTGAAGAGTGAAAACTGTACACTGCAAAACCCAGGGTCAGTATTTTTATTTTATTTTTTTCCTAAAAAGATGCTCTTTTTAATTTAACTCATCCAACTTCAAGTTCATGTTAAAGGATATCAATATCTGGCAGATTGCTGTGTTGACATAATATTGTAAACACTGTATTTATGATACTTTCTTCATTCCAGTTGCACTCCATTCATGTAGATAGAAAATCATTGTGACTGTGTTTCTTCCTCCAGGGTGGACCATGGTGGAGAGCAGTGGTTAACACCTGGTCTGAGGAAGTGTAAGTGTGGATTACATTTGACTAATGAAGACAAAACAGCTTTAAATACAAAGTTAATAGTTGTGATATTTATTCATTAAAACATGACTGACAACATGTGTCATCATTAAACTTTATAGAAATGAACAACATCAGGACACAAAGAAAGAATAAACCCTTCAGATGTGTCTGATGATAAACTGCTGCTGTGTTGTGTCTTTTTCTCTCCATCAGATTTCTGTCAACTCACACTGGACACAAACACAGCACACAGAGGACTCAAACTGTCTGAAAACAACAGGAAGGTGACACGTGTTGGAGAGGATCAGTCATATCCTGATCATCCAGAGAGATTTGACTACTATCCTCAGCTGCTGTGTAGAGATGGTCTGACTGGTCGCTGTTACTGGGAGGTCGAGTGGAGAGGAGATGGAAAAGTTGCTGTAGCAGTGAGTTACAGAGGAATCAGCAGGAAAGGAGGCAGTGCTGACTGTGGGTTTGGATTAAATGATCAGTCCTGGAGTCTGAGGTGCTCTCATGTTGGTTACACTGTCTGGCACAATGACAGCGGAAGAGCCCTCTTCTTCTCCTCCTCCTCCTCCTCCTCCTCCTCCTCTGGTAGAATAGGAGTGTATGTGGACTATCCTGCTGGCTCTCTGTCCTTCTACAGAGTCTCCTCTGACTCACTGATCCACCTCCACACCTTCAACACCACATTCACTGAACCTCTTTATCCTGGGTTTATGGTCTCGTTCCCTGGTGACTCAGTGTCTCTGTGTGGTCTGTAGGACGGAGACGACTTCCTGTCCTGTGGTCTGAATGTTGGATGAAGCTTCACTTTGTTTAACATTTGATTCTCTGATTGTTTCTTTAATGTCTCAAATGTTTTCTTCTTATAAACGGTGAAATGATCTCAGGGCTGAACTCTGTCGTGATTGATCTCAATAAAGGTTTAAAGACTCACGAGAACAGCAGCTTCTAACAAATGTAAATCTGATTCTGTTTTAAAGAGGAATAAAGACATTACCTTCACAATCCAGACTCATTTTCTTATGTTCAAAACCAGATGTAGTCTTATGTTTATCTTCAGGATTTTCTGATTCATGAAATGATAAAAGTCAAAAATTTTGAATCGAATTAGTCAAAAAAAAAAAGATTTATGTCCTGGAAACAGATAATTTGCATATATTTAAGTTCACACCTCATTTGCATATTTAAACATGACAGTTTAGACAGTTCAGTTTCAGTTTTATTTCATAATTTATTTGTTTTTTCCCTTTATTTTTTACTCTTAAATGAATAAACTTTCCCTCCAGTTTTAATGATTTATTTTTCTAAGTTAATGATCATCAATAAAATAATAGAAAAAAAAAATAATGTCCTTCCCTCATAAAAGCATAAATTAAAGACATAATTTCACTTTCTCTCCAGTTTCTATGCATTTATGTTTCTAAATAAATTATATTCCGTAAAAAATAAAGACATAGATAAAATGTTTCCCTCCCTTATGATTATAGAAATAAAAAAAATAAACTTTTCCTCCAGTTTCCTTAAATGATTCTAAATTATCTTCAATAATTAAGTAAATATAAATAAAATAATGGTTCCCTCTACTCTCTATGCTATACCTTCATGTTTATATATATATATATATATATATATATATATATATATATATATATATATATATATATATATATATATATATTCAAGAAAGTTATTTTCCATTAAACAGCAGAAGTGGCTGAGTAATGGTGTTAATAACTCTGATGTCAGTATTGAACCAAATAATGTTAATAATGTTTTAATCGGTGCAGTTAGTCAATGTGTTGATCAGTTCATCAACAGCAGATGCACCATGGCTAATATTAATATTTTCTGAGCTTTTAGAGAATGAAAATGAGTTTATCTGAGTGGGATTATATTGGTCTGTTATTGTTGATATTGATGATTCATGAAACTGGAGGAAATCTTCTTCTATTTTTGCATTTTTCCTCATTTACAAATATCTTAAATGATCATGGCTCGGGTGTTTTTCTGTGTGTTTTTCATGAGGATCTGTACCAAACAAGGATTGTGTCTCCAGTGTGTGGAAATGATTTGCTGGCTGGTCTCTGCAGCACCTCACCATGTGAATATAAAGTAGATGTGAATAAGTGCAGAATAAAAGAGCGTGCTGCGGTCAGAGATGTGTGTTTCCTGCTGCAGCTGATGATGGTCCTCTTCATCCTCCATGACTCGCTCCAGGTCTGGCTGGCGGCGCTGAGGCAGTCGTGGCAGCACGACTCCACGGAGCAGCACTTCATCTGTGAGGACCACTTCCTGCCGGAGGACCTCTCCGCCGGCGGGATCACCAGCGGCGCCGTCCCCATCATGCCCCCTTTCCTGGACGGCTCGCTGGGCCTCGTCAGCCCCTGGGGGGCCGAGTCCTCCGAGGAAGAGGAGCGCTGGGTCCCCGCAGACTGCGAGGACGAGGGAAGTGGGGACGAGGCTCCAGATCCACCACAGCAGGTCTGCTTCATATTTCCTGATAGAATATACCAGGGGTGGTCAACCTGTGGCTCCAGACCCTCATGTGGCTCTTCAGGCCGCCTGCAGGGCCTCCCCGTGGCTGAGACAAAAAATATATGTATACTTTTACATTAAAATGTTCATTTATCAATGGTGTTGACCAAAAACTATTTGTATTCCTCAATTGTAAAATTGTATCGCCTTTTTACAGCATATTAAAAAAGTTTAGACATTTGAGTCAACTAAAATGTGTTTCATAGCTTACGGAAGTTGTTCCAGGCAGATAATGTTTCAATCGGTGCAGTTAGTCAATGTGTTGATCAGTTCATCAACAGCAGATGCACCATGGCTAATATTAATATTTTCTGAGCTTTTAGAGAATAAAAGTTAGTTTATCTGAGTGGGATTATATTTGTCTGTTATTGTTGATATTGATGATTCATGAAACTGGAGGAAATCTTTGTCTATTTTTATATTTTTTAATTTGAAGATATCTTAAAATGATCATGGCTCGGGTGTTTTTATGTGTGTGTTTTTCATGAGGATCTGTACCAAACAAGGATTCTGTCTCCAGTGTGTGGAAATGATTTGTCGGTGGTCTCTGCAGCACCTCACCATGTGAATATAATGTTCACTATATGGTATTTGGACGCCTGACCATTATACCAATAATAATAATCTACAAAGTTGAAAGCCTAGCATTGTCCAAAATGTCTTGTTATGCCAAAGCATTAACACAGCCCTTCACTGGAGATAAGGGGCCTCGCCCAAACCCTGAAAAACAGCAACACCATTATCCCTCCTGCAGCAAACTTCACAGTGGGCACAATGCAGTCAGACAGGTAACGTTCTCCAGCATCCGCCAAACCCAGACTGACCATCTGAATGCCAAACAGAGAAGCATGATTCGTCACTCCATAGGAGACGTTTCCAATGCTCCGGTGACGATGTGCTTTACACCCTCCATCGATGCTTGGCATTGGACTTGGTGAGGTAAAGCTTGCATGCAGCTGCTCGGACATGGAAACTCTTCCATGAAGCTCCCGCCACACAGTTTTTGTGCTCACATTAATGGCAGTGGAAGTTCAGAACTCTTCAGCTGTGGAATCAGCAGAGTGTTGGTGACTTTTACACACCGTGAGCCTTAGCAGTCATTGACCCCGCTCTGTGATTTTACGTGGTCTTCTGCTTCGTGGCTGAGTTGCTTTTGTTCCTAAACTTTTCCACTTTCTAATGATATCACCTCCAGTTGACCGTGGAATATCCAGCATGGATGAAATTTCCGACACCGTCTTATTGCAGAGGTGGCATCCTATCACAGTACCACACATGAAGCCACTGAGCTCTTCAGAATGAAACATTCTGCATCACAAATGTTTGCAGATGGAGACTGCATGGCTAGGTGTTTGCCTTTATACCCCTGTGGCAAGAGGTCTGATTGAAACAACTGATTTCAGTAATTAAAACAGGTGTGGCCAATTACTTTTGTCCGTATAATGTAGATGTGAATAAATGCTGAATAAATGAGCGTGGTGCGGTCAGAGAGATGTGTGTTTCCTGCTGCAGCTGATGATGATTCTCTTCATTCTCCATGACTTGGTCCAGGTCTGGTTCATATTTCCTTATAGAATATAATATATTGTTTCTGGTGACCCTCTGAACCAAACAATCACCTTCAGGGTCACAGTTTCCTCATTGTGTCTTTGTTTTCACTGCAGTATATGAAATTTATATAAAGTCGATATAAGTTCCTGCAGCTCTCCATGAAACTAATATGAATTTATAAATAACATGACTTTAGTTTTTCAGTCAAGTGGATGTGAGTCCTGAACACGTTTCATGAGGGTTTATTTTTATGTTTCAGAGTCGTCAACATGAACAGCTGAACATTTATTATTATTACATTTCATGAGTTAGAAGAAGAATTCACATCTCTTATTTCACCCAAAACACTACAAGTAAAAGTCCTGCATTATTATTATTTAAGTAAAAGTAAACAAGCATCAACATCAAAATGTACTGAAAGTATCAAAAGTAAAAATACTCCAAATATATTATTGGATTAACCCTCTGAACCTCAAAGTATGTTTTTCTTAAGAAATCAGCAGAAATAGACAATTTATTGTGGAAAGAAACTGTAAAAACAGACATTATCATAAGAGTTTGAACTTTCCAACGGACTTTGAATGGATCATCAGTTATAAAAAATTACCAAAACTTGTGTTACATGTTGATATTAGTATCAGAATGCCTTTATTCTCCATGTGTCATTTAAAATAAATCAGATCCTGTTAAAAACATTAAATTCTGCTCCTCAGAGACACTGAAGACATGATTGATTCTGCTGAGACCAACGGTCACATTTACACAGAGCAGAGAGGAGAGGACAGGAGACAATACTTCAACATGTACAAAGTGTGGAGAAAACTTTTATAACATTCAGGACACTTGTTGGAACTTGGAAAATGACTCAAACTGTGTTTCATTGGTGAGACTGTGGCTGTGTCCCAATGTCAAGGATCCTTCCTTCAGAGTCGGGTCCTCCGGAGGCAAGGCCAGAGTCCTTCCTTTGACTGGTGTAACTACTAATGGGACAGCCTTCGGAGTGTGCAGCTGTGCGTCATTGTGTAATTGGACGTCCTGCTTAACTTCAGCGCCGCTCTCGGCCCTTTGGCTAAGATCAAGTGTAGTATCTGTTCTTATCAGTTTAATAAAAAATAAATAAATGAATAAATTCAGCGCCGCAATTTCAAAATCAGTTCACGACATGAATGTGTCTCTGGCATCAGCACTCTGACACATATTATATAATTATTATTATATTTGTGAAAATGGAAGAAGATGCTTTAAGGTTGAATCTTCACGATTTATCAAGTAAAAACCATAAAGTGGATTAAACCTAAATATTTAACTGATCCTGGCTGAATTCGGCCGCTACTTAGTGCCATGAATGCAGCGGCGCATAATTCATCATGGAAATATGTTCTGTGATTTTTTATTTTTTATTTTACAGTACAGTACAATAACAGTTATTTATAAATAACAATAACGGATAATAGCGGACTTTCGGTCCCTGTAAACACAATAAAGAAACGTATAACTTTCTGAATGGCATAGTTGCACATAATACATCATCATCTGCATATAAATTAATAAACAATAACTTTAGCAACTGAGACAGCATTAATTAACTTAACCGGCAATGTATCAAGATGACGTTTATTATCTTTAAGCTTAATATTCTGGCATATGCTTATTCATATGTTTTTGCTTGACTTTGAACACACGTTTTGTAAGTTATGTGACAACATTCAGTGTAAACTGAAAATATCTACATATTTAAATGCATATTGCGCCGCCGGCGTCGCTGTTTCTACGCTCGGCATTTTTAAATCTCCCGGTAGACCGGTGTGCGCAATGCTTTATGGGTAGTCGGAGCGCACGGAGGATACACACATGCATCCTTGGAGTTTGGGCAGAAGAAGGACTCTGTCCTCTGGAGCATCCTGGACATTGGGACAGTCCTTCAGCGGATGTCGATGACGTAGTGTCCTTCAAATCCAGCCGTTTGAGCATCCTTCCTTGACTTTGGGACACAGCCTGTTTGTCCTTTACATCTTTCTTTAGCTCCTTAGATGGTTAGTCAGCACCATCTAGTGGACAGATAGTAGAACTACATCCTGTTTACTCTCTGAAACACGTCACTGTGAAGTGTTGAGGGTGGGACTTCCTCAGCTCAGACGCTCACACACACAAGAAAGAAGAAGAAACGAGCAGCTTCTTCTCTCCCAGAGTTTCTTCGACACATGAAGGTGGAAAGTGTCTGTAAGTGGACCTGAAGTGAGTTCAGCAGGTGAGAATCCTACCAGAGGAATCTGTAAATGTTTTACAGTTGTTGTTTGTCGTGCTGCGTCACTGTTTAACTGCCAGAACTTCCCCTTCTCTCTTCCTCTAGACTGATTGATCTCTGGCTTGCTGTTGTCATGTTATCTCAGCTTGTGACTGCTCCAGCGAGGGTCCTTTAGAGGGACCCAGTAGTATCTCATGTGATGTTAGAATCATCATTGTCATTTCTAACTAAACAGATGTCTGTCAGCTTGCATTCAGTTCATAGCCTGGCATTAATCTAAACCGTTATAGGAGTTGATTGAAATGCTTATTGTAGGTTTATCTGCTCATTAAATTCCATGATTGTATTTTAATAGTGAGCTCTTAACCTTCTGCCTTAGAAAAAACGTTGCATAACAGTTGACATGAAGTTGTAGGGTGGGGTGTGTGTGTGTGTGTGTGTGTGTGTGTGTGTGTGTGCGCGCGCTCAGACACAGAGTTTGTGTGTCACTTCCTTATCTCTGCTTACAGCTTGGATCCACTTGGCTCAGGCGTGTTTATCTTTCTCTTTTTTAGTTTTCTTTAATCTCTATCTCTTGTACTGACGGATTAGCCTGCAGCAGGGATTCCCAAAGTGTGGTGCGCGGACCCCCAGGGGGTGCACGGACTGCTGCTGGGGGGGCGCGAGATGAAAAATGTAATGGCGGTCTGATAATTACACAATACTTTTACAACTGATACTTTAACTTAATGTACTTTTACTGCTGATACTTTTACTGCTGATACTCTAGCTTTGTGTACTTTTACTACTGATACTTAAACTTCATGTACTTTTACTGCTGATACTTTAAATTCATGTACTTTTACTACTGATACTTTAACTTCATGTACTTTTACTGTTGATACTTTAACTTCATGTACTTTTACTGCTGATACTTTAACTTCATGTACTGTATTTATATCTACATTTAATAATTATTAAACGCTTTGCCTCTTTTTTATTTGACTTTTTTTAGTCATATTTATTTATTTGTTTGTTCTTAATGAATAAAACGTAAAAAGTTTATATTTTGTGTGTATTGCCCCTTATTTACAGAATTTATTTTAAATACATTTATTCATTTATTTATCAGATCGGTAGATATGAATGCATAGGAAAATATTTCATTTCAGGGGACTTTTTTCATAATCTTTTAATATAATTGTCATTATAATTTATATATTTATATATTTTATTTATTATGTTTTTTTATGCATTAATTCATTTTATTGGATTTTGTTCATTATTTTATTTAATAAAAGAATAAAACTACTGAACTGTTTTGACTTTTTATACATTTATATTAACATTTATTTCATAATTTATATAAGTCATATATAATGTGACAAATACCAATATCTGACACAATGTTCCCACAAACACAAGACAAAAAACATTCTTACAACTATTATTTTCACACTCAAACACACAAGCTGAGCTTAATTTCATCTGATGGTTAGTAGCACCATCTAGTGGACAGATAGTAGAACTACACCATCTGATTTATCTCTCTCTGACTGGGTTTCTCCCACTGGTTGGACTGGTTTTCACGTCACTCTGTTGTTTTATGTTTAGACTTGGACTGTGAAGTTGTGAGGGTGTGACTGCGTCCTCAGCTCAGACGCTCACAGACACCAGGACTGATGAAGACGAAGACGAGCAGCTTCTTCTCTCCCAGAGTTTCCTCCACACATGAAGGTGGAAAGTGTCTGTAAGTCGACCTGAAGTGAGTTCAGCAGGTGAGAATCCTACCAGAGGAATCTGTAAATGTTTCATCATCAGGATCACTTTGATCACTTCGTGCTGCGTCACTGTTTAACTGCACAGGAGGAATGTTTCTTTTTTTTCACATTTAATCAACAGGTTACAGAGGATATACACACAACTCCAACCCCAACAACTCATATTCCCTCACATAGGTTAAATTAAAATAACTCTAATAAGATGCACGGAAACACAATCTTGCCAAAGTCAAAAACTTATCAGAGAAAGCGAGACACCTTCCAATCCTAACCGGGGGGCTGGTCCCTTTCACACTCAGAGAACCAAAATATTATCCAAACCTATACCCTCAACACACAACAGACATTGTTACACAGCATAAATAAGGAACAAATAAAACAGATGAGAAAAAAAAAAAAAAAAAAAAAAACACAACACCAGAAACTATTATGCTCAGGTCTTGCCATTTTTACTATGCCTTATATTGACCCAGAATGCTCTTAAAGTCAAATTCCATATGAGATTGCCACATTTTTAAAAAGACTGAGGATCTGCCTTTACTCATGTAATATATAATATCCAGTGTAAGATAGCTTGAAAGTTCATTCCACCAGTGAGCTATTGCAGGGGGTTCGTTTGCTTTCCTTTTTAAAGTTATACATTTCCTGGCTGCCAGCATAACAAGATCTATGTATCTGCTATGGTGTTTATTCCACTTGTCAGACAGACTAGTTCCCAAAAGACATAAACGAGGTGACAATGGAATAGGTACTTGTAAACATTGAGATATCAACTCAATAATAGATTTCCAAAAAAAGGAAAGTGAGTCACAAGACCAAAACATATGACGAAATGTTCCTTTTTGTTTCTTACAGCGCCAGCAGAGAAATGACATCTCACTGTTCAGTTTGTGTCGTTTCTCTGGAGTGTAATAAATCCTATGTAGCAGGAATGTTTCTTGATGCTGATTGGCTGTTTTCAAATGTATATTTATGATTTACTCTGCAGAATTACTCAATGTTGTTTGTGTTTCTCAGGTAGAATCAACAGTTTGATTGTGATCATCAGTGAAACATGCAGGGTGTGTCTGAACTGGTCTGAAAGCCTGGATCCACTCGGCTCAGGTGTGTTTATATTTCTTTCTGTTAATACTCTGAAGTTATGAGTATAAATTAAGTGTAAAGTGGTCAAATGCAGACATCTTCCAGCACTGAGACCTGGTTTAACTGAGGACCATTTAGCACAGTCAAGGTCTCAACTGTCCAGAGGCTTAAAATACACAAACTTAAAAAAAAAAATAATAATAATAATACAGTATGTCTGTAGCATGTGATTGTTACCTGTTGTAACTGTAACTGTTAATTTTCCCTGAGATAATATAAACTAATTAAGAGCTAAATAAAAAGAAATGCAGATTATCAATGTTATGATGTAAATAATATGAAATAAAGTCCAATTAGTCAAAGTCCATGTGATGTCTTTAAATGTTTGGTTTTATCAGCCTAAAATATCGATATTTTGTTTTAATGTTAGAAAACAGAGAAAAAAGGAATTCTCCATGTTTTAGCCCTTAAAACAAAACAGAGTACTTGACCATTCATTAATTATCACAATAGCTGGCAATAGTCCACTGATCACTGCAACTTTGATTTAACACAAAAGAAAACTGGCAATATTTTTTTGCCATTTAATTTCTTTGCCTGGATTATTTAACCAAATCCATATTTTAAGAATCTGTTCTCTTGGTTTAGTTATCCATGTTCCTAAATTACTCATGTGTGAGCACAGATATCCACATCAAGGTTGATCAGCTTGTACTGAAAACCAGAAGTGATCCTCAACTCTGGGGAGAATCAAACAAAATGTCTGTCTGACAGTTACAGGTAGCTGACCGTCCTTTCTAACTGTCTCCTGACTTTGTTTGTTTGTCTCTCCTGATGATTGCTTAAAACAAATGAAACCATCTTCATCATAACAAAGTCTATATTTTAAAATGAACTTTTTCCTTTTGGTATCTTTTGGATCTTTGCAGGGACAAAAAATGGCGACACCTGAAGAGGAAATCTTATCAATTTTAGAAGATTTGGGAGATGAGGACTTTGAAAAATTCAAGTGGTTCCTGCAGGGGGCGCTAGGAGGCATCGAAGCAATCCCAAAGAGTCGACTGGAGAATGCAAACCGGATTAAAACCGTGGATCAGATGATTCAGACTTACAGTATAAATGCGATTGACGTGGCCAGAACAGTTAAAGAGAAGATAAATCAGAAATTATCAAACCCCCCCCTCAAACTTGAAGGTAAGTCAGAATCGTTATTCATTATAAAAATGGATGTAACAAAGATTGAAGTTGTAGGTTACAGAGACTTTAACAAACTCTCTCTGATCTACAAATATAGACATGTATGTCTTGTTGCTCTTTGGATTATAGAACCAAGCACCCAAAAACACATCCAGCAGAGAAATAAAATTAAAGTCTATCAGAGAACAAAAATGATGAACCAGAGGCAGACAATCCTTTTTTTTGGTTGCTTCTAGCTGGTTAAAATGTGTACACTTGTTAAATGAATTAAAATGAAATTGAAAATGAAAATGAATTATTCAATTCAATTCAATTCAAACAACTTTATTTACCCCAAATAGGGCAATTCAGTTTGACTCACATTCGCTAAGACAACCGCTAATTGGTTTCATTGTTCTATTCATTCAGAGATTCTTCCTCGGTGCCAGCCAAAACTAAAATCCAATTTACAAAAGAAGTTCCAGTGTGTGTTTGAGGGGATCGCTAAAGCAGGAAACCGGACACTTCTGAATGACATCTACACAGAGATCTACATCATAAAGGGAGGGACTGCAGAGGTCAATAATGAACATGAGGTCAGACAGATTGAAACAGCATCCAGGAAACCAGAGAGACCAGAAACAAGAATCAGACAAGAAGACATCTTTAAAGCCACATCTGGAAGAGATGAACCAATCAGAACAGTGCTGACAATGGGAGTGGCTGGCATTGGGAAAACAGTCTTAACACAGAAGTTCACTCTGGACTGGGCTGAAGACAAAACCAACCAGGACATCCACTTCATATTTCCATTCACTTTCAGAGAGCTGAATGGGCTGAAAGAGAGAAAGTTAAGCTTGGTGGGACTTGTTCATCGCTTCTTTCCTGAAACCAAAGAAGCAGGAATCTGCAGGTTTGAAGAGTTCCACGTTGTGTTGATCTTTGACGGTCTGGATGAGTGTCGACTTCCTCTGGACTTCCACAACACTGAGGTCCTGACTGATGTCACAGAGTCCACCTCAGTGGATGTGCTGCTGACAAACCTCATCAGGGGGAAACTGCTTCCCTCTTCTCGCCTCTGGATAACCACACGACCTGCAGCAGCCAATCAGATCCCTACTGACTGTGTTGGCATGGAGACAGAGGTCAGAGGGTTCACTGACCCACAGAAGGAGGAGTACTTCAGGAAGAGATTCAGAGATGAGGAGCAGGCCGGCAGAATCATCACCCACATCAAGACATCACGAAGCCTCCACATCATGTGCCACATCCCAGTCTTCTGCTGGATCTCTGCTGGAGTTCTGGAGAAGCTGATGAAAACCAGAGAGGAAAGTGAGCTACCCAAGACCTTGACTGAGATGTACATTGAATTCCTGGTGGTTCAGATCAAGCTGAAGAACGTCAAGTATGATGGTGGATCTGAGAGAGATCCACACTGGAGTCAAGAGAGCAGGAAGATGATTGAGTCACTTGGAAAACTGGCTTTTGATCAGCTGCAGAAAGGGAACCTGATCTTCTATGACTCAGACCTGACAGAGTGTGGCATCGATATCACAGCAGCCTCAGGTTACTCAGGAGTGCTCACACAGGTCTTTAGGGAGGAGAGAGGACCGTACGAGGTCAGGGTGTTCTGCTTCGTCCATCTGAGTGTTCATGAGTTTCTGGCTGCTCTTCATGTCCATCTGACCTTCATCAACTCTGGAGTCAATCTGATGGCAGAAGCAAGTTGGTGGCCTAAAGTCTTTAGTGACAAACCAAAACATCTCTACCAGAGTGCTGTGGACAAGGCCTGTCAGAGTCCAAATGGACATCTGGACTTGTTCCTCCGCTTCCTCCTGGGTCTTTCACTGGAGATCAATCAGAATCACCTACGCGATCTGCTAACACAGACGGGAAGTAGCTCACAGACCAATCAGGAAACAGTCCAGTACATCAAGAAGAAGATCAGTGAGGATCTCTCAACAGAGAGAAGCATCAACCTGTTCCACTGTCTGAATGAACTGAATGATCGTTCTCTAGTGGAGGAGATCCAACAGTCCCTGAGATCAGGAAGTCTCTCCTCAGATAGACTGTCTCCTGCTCATTGGTCAGCTCTGGTCTTCATCTTATTGTCATCACAAACAGATCTGGATGTGTTTGACCTGAAGAAATACTCTGCTTCAGAGGAGGCTCTTCTGAGGCTGCTGCCAGTGGTCAAAGCCTCCAACAAAGCTCTGTGAGTGGATATATCAATAATTTCAAATATCTTTATTTCATACATGAAAACTTAAAATTGTATTTGTACTCAACAGTTTCTTTTCCTCAGGCTGAATAACTGTAAACTCTCAGAGAGAAGCTGTGAAGCTCTGTCCTCAGTCCTCAGCTCCCATCCCTCTAGTCTGAGAGACCTGGACCTGAGTAACAACGCCCTGGAGGATTCAGGAGTGAAGAAGCTGTCTTCTGGACTGAAGAGTCCACTATGTGAACTGGAAACTCTCAGGTCAGTATTGAACTTCTTCTAAAGTGTCACACTGGTTTTGAAGAGCCATTTCCTTTAGTTAATCTTCAATTTCATTGAAACTGAAAAATCTCAAATCTACCTGCTTATCTTCGGCTTGTTTTTTGTTTGTTTGTTTGTTTGTGTTATTTGTCATTGGCAAACTGAAAAACAAGACACAGATGATAATCAAAGTACATTTTAAACACAGTAATTTCAATTATGTACAGCTCTGTTAAAGCTGACTGTCAAACACAAATCTGCAAAGACAAATGTCTCTTTGCTCAAAAAATAAAATAAAATTAACACACTGAAATAGAAAATGTGGATAATTGAAAACATGTCCAAACAAGTTAAATATTCAAACCAATGCTGATGAATGTGTACATTTCTTTTAAGGGTAATGGGCTGTAAGCTCTCAAAGAAAAGCTGTGAAGCTCTGTCCTCAGTCCTCAGCTCCCAGTCCTCTAGTCTGAGAGACCTGGACCTGAGTAACAACGGCCTGGAGGATTCAGGACTGAAGCAGCTGTGTTCTGGACTGAAGAGTCCAAACTGTACACTGGAAACTCTCAGGTCAGTATTGAACGTCTTCTAAAGTATCACACTGGTTTTGAAGAGCCATTTCCTTTAGTTAATCTTCAATTTCATTGAAACAGAAAAATCTCAAATCTACCTGCTTATCTTCGGCTTGTTTTTTTTTTGTTGTTTGTTTGTTTGTTTGTGTTATTTGTCATTGGCAAACTGAAAAACAAGACACAGATGATAATCAAATTACATTTTAAACACGGTAATTTCAATTATGTACAGCTCTGTTAAAGCTGACTGTCCAACACAAATCTGCACAGACAAATGTCTCTTTGCTCAAAAAATAAAATAAAATTAACACACTAAAATAGAAAATGTGGATAATTGAAAACATGTCCAAACAAGTTAAATATTCAAACCAATGCTGATGAATATGTACATTTCTTTTAAGGGTAACGGGCTGTGAGCTCTCAGAGGAAAGCTGTGAAGCTCTGTCCTCAGTCCTCAGCTCCCAGTCCTCTAGTCTGAGAGACCTGGACCTGAGTAACAACGGCCTGGAGGATTTCGGAGTGAAGCAGCTGTCTGTTGGACTAAAGAGTCCACTATGTGAACTGGAAACTCTCAGGTCAGTATTAAACTTATTTTAAAGTACCTCAAATCTACATGCTTTTTGGGGGCTCTTTCTTTCATTATTAGCACACTGAAATAAATATCACAGGTAACAATCAAATTAAAGTTAAAGCCCAGTAATTTAAATCATGTACATCTCTGTTCAAGCTGACTGTCAAACACAAATCTGCACAGACAAATGTGTCTTAGCTAAAATTTAAAAAATAAATTGACACGCTAAAATAGGAAATTTGGATCATTGAAAACATGTCCAAACAAGTTAAATATTTAAACCAATGCTGATGAATGTGTACATTTATTTTAAGGGTAACTGGCTGTAAGCTCTCAGAGAGTAGCTGTGAAGCTCTGTCCGTAGTCCTCAGCTCCCAATCCTCTAGTCTGAGAGAACTGGACCTGAGTACCAATGACCTGCAGGATTCTGGAGTGAAGCAGCTGTCTGTTGGACTGAAGAGTCCATTATGTGAACTGAAAACTCTCAGGTGAGTGTCTGTATGTAAACAGTTTATCTTTTTTAAAATGTATTTTTTTGGGCTTTTTCATGCCTTTAATGGACAGGATAGCTGAAGGATAGCTGGATAGCTGAAAGACAGGAAGCAGGGGGCAGAGAGAGGGGAATGACATGCAGAAAACGGCCGTCCGATGCGGGACTCGAACCGGGGCTAGCTGCAGTGAGGACTGTAGCCTCTACACATGGGGCGCCTGCGTAACCCACTACGCTACCGACCACCCCCAAACAGTTAATCTTTTTTCTTCCGCTCATCCTTCTTTAGGCTCATGTTTGGGAAGACTGTCAACATCTTTTGAATTTCCTGCTGTTCCTGCTCTGATTTTTTCTTAATTGCAGTCTATCAGGCTGTCTGATCTCAGAGGAAGGCTGTGCTTCTCTGGCCTCAGCTCTGAGCTCCAACCCCTCCCATCTGAGAGAGCTGGACCTGAGCTACAATCATCCAGGAGACTCAGGAGAGAATCAGCTGTCTTCTCTACGAGAGGATCCACACTGCAGACTGGAGACTCTCAGGTATGGACAGACAACAAGAGCTCACACTGCAGGTGTCTCCAGTTTCTTGATTTACATTTTCTTCAACTCTTTCTTTGAAGTTATTAATAATATTGTGTCAGATTTTCTTAAGCTAACAGGAACCGTGAAAACAAGCTTTCATACCGAAGTTCATTATTGATCTTGACAATAATAATTTGAATGCCATGTGTTGTGGTTTCAACCTCTGGACAGAGATTCTTTCAATAAAAAAAATTAAATATATATCTGGAGAATATATGTATGAGTCATCAATATTAGATGCATCCAATTACATTATAAATGGTTTTCTGCTGGGGGAAAAAAGCCTTTTTTTAAAGCGGACACTGTCCCCAAAAAAATAAACACCATTGTTTGTTTTTGCATGAAGCTTTTTACTGCTCAAATGTTTTTTTTTTTTGTTGTAATTAGAGAGAGAGCAAAGTGAGGTGATGGAGTATGAATATAGAAAATTCAGTTTAGGGCGAGTGGGAGGGGTGGTGGACGGCTTAAAAAAAAACCCAGCACTGAGATTACAGACTTTTTTTTTATCAAAAAATGGATTCAGAGAGTGCAGTTATTGACAGTGTGGGCTTTGTGCTTGCTCTGTTATGTTTATTATATGAGAGGACATCAATAAAAAGAAAGCAGATTAATGATGACTATGCTCTCCTAATATGTGTACATTACACAATATTCTTTTTCTTCTCTGTGTGGGAGGGGTGTGAGTGGAAGAGCTGAGTGAAGTTGTGTTTTTTTCTCTATTTTTGTTTAATTTTTCTGTGTTTTTCTGTCGTGATGGGTTTGTGAATGTAGTTGTGTTGGTTTGGTGTTAAGTTTGGTTAGTTTTTGGTTAGCTTCGTGCTTGTTTGTTACTTGTTTTGTCAGCCACGCTCAGAGGAGCTGAGGCATCTCAGACGCCGGTATGGCGTCCAGCAGCGTTTTCTCCAGGGTGACACTGAAGCACGGCATTAAAATTGGAGCCGGTTCTCCGTGCAGCGTGGAGGAGGTAGCACTGGCAGTTGGCCAAATCATCGGGCACGGCTCTGTGAAGTCCGCTGCCCGTATGAACAGTGTCGTGGTCCTGTTCTTAGAAAAACTAGAACAGGTGAACAGGTTGGTGGAGACAGGCATCACAGGGAATGGGATGTTTGAGCCGGTGCTGCCGCTGACGCAGCCGGCCACTAAAATCACCCTGTCAAACGTCCCTCCATTCATCAGTGATGAGTTCTTAATCAAACAACTTTCAAGACATGGAAAAGTGGTGTCACCTATAAGGAAGGTGTTATCAGACTGCAAATCCCCCCTGCTGAGACACATAGTCTCTCACCGCAGACAGCTCTTCATGTTGTTAAACAACAAAGACGAAGAGTTTGATTACCGCTTCTGTGTCCGCATAGATGATTTTGAATATGTTCTCTTTTGTGTTTTGGATGTGGTGGAGAGGGACATTTGATTAAAGCCTGTTCTAATCGTGATGCTCCGGCTGCACCCCCGCTGCAGGCAGCCAACCGGTTCCGGCAGCGCGGCATGCGGCTGCGGTCGCGGGTGGAGGGAAAAAGATACAGGAGCTACAGAGAAACAGCCAGGTGAAGAGATGCAGAGCCAGGCTGGAGGAAGCTCTGAGGTGAGGGGTGAGAGGGAGGAGGTGACAGGTGAGCCTTCAGGTAAAGTGGAAGGTGAGTTGGTGGATGTGGGTGAGACGGGTGAGGGGAGAGAAGCAGGTGAGGTTGCTATTAAAGTAGGCAAAGAAAATAAAGTATCAGGTGAGCTAGAGGAGGTAGGTGAACCAGGTGAGGATGTAGGCGAGGTGAGTGAGGCAGGTAAAATAACAGGTGAGCCTTGTGAAGAGTTTGAGGTTGCAGATATCCAGTGTGAAGCAGGTAAAGAGGGAGAAGTAGGTGAGGTGACAGGTGAGTCAGGTGAAAGACTTTTATCAGGTGAGCTGTGTGAGGGAAGCGCAGTAACTGAAGCTAGAGAGGTGGAGGCCTGTGAGGCTGAGTGGGGGTCTGCTCCTCTTAAACGGCGCAGCAAGAGGAGAAACTTGCTGACTGTGGTGGCCGGTGGTAAGGCCGGACGTCTGGCAGGTAAACGTAGTGCTGCAGAGAACAGAAGGGTTCTGTCTGACAGCAGTGACCTGTCTCACACTCAGCAGGCTGCTGCTCAGGTGTATCCTGCTGATACACTGAAGTCCTTTTTAAAACAGACCAAAGGGATGAAGAGGTTAATGTTGGAACAGCACTTCCCTGATTTGCAGGGTTTTTATAATTCAGTCAGGCATATTATAAAACACAGATCAGAGTCAGACCTGACGGACCAAGAAGTGTTCAGACTGAGAAAACAGATGATTAAAGTCAGGAAACAACTTGGTTTTTAATGATGATGAATGTACAGATCTTATTTTTATTTATTTATTTGATTGTTTTTTGCCTGTTTTTTAGCATTTCCATTATAATGGGTAGTTTTAAAATAGGCAGTCTGAATGTCAATGATGCCAGAGAAACAAGAAAAAGAGCATTAATGTTTGAAATGACCAAAATGAAACATATGGATGTCCTGTTTTTACAAGAAACACACAGTGATGTTGGTAATGAGGCAGACTGGAGCGGAGAATGGGAAGGAGAACTCATTTTAAGCCATAATTCCACCCTCAGTGGAGGAGTGGGCTTCCTGTTCTCGCAAGGTTTTACTCCAACCTCCCTGGAGGTCAGACATGTTGTGGAGGGGAGGGGCCTTTTAGTAAAGGCTGTTTTTGAATATTTTAATTATGTTTTTATCAATATTTATGCTCCAAACAAAGGTACAGAGAGGAAGCACTTCTTTGAGAGTCTGAATGATATTTTAAATGGCCTTAGCTCGGAGGATTATTTATTCGTGGGTGGGGATTTTAATTGTACTGAAAATGAGACTTTAGATGGTTACCATGCAGAGCCTCATCCAGTATCCCAGCATGCCTTGAGGCAGCTGGTCTCCTCCCATGGCCTGGTGGACGTGTGGAGAAGGATGCACACAGGCTGCAGACAGTATAGATGGTCCCACGTTAGTGAAAACAGAATCTCCTCGGCTAGACTAGATCGGTTTTATGTTTTTAAGCACAGAATAAGTGCTGTGAAAATGTGTGGAATTTTACAAGTTGGTTTTACTGATCATTCTCTGGTTTTAAGTAGTGTTTTTATTAGAAATATTTTATCCAAAAGCGCCTATTGGCATTTTAACTCAGTTTTAACTGTTGATAAATCTTTCAAGGAGGCTTTAAGTTTTTTTTGGGACGATTTTAAACAGAGGAAAAGCGAGTTTGTCAGTCTGAGGCAGTGGTGGGACCATGGAAAGTTTCAAATTAAGCTTTTATGTCAGCAGCAGATCTATCAGATATTGTGGATCTCGAGTGTGAAAAGTGAGTCCACAGGAAATTGAGGATATTTTGAAATCCTCAAGACTAAAAAGATGGCGTTAGTCAACCTGCTGGACACTAAAGTACAGGGTGCGCTGGTCCGCTCCTGGGTAGTAACAATAACTGATTTTTTGAATAAGTAACTGTTTGTTTTGTTATGTGCCAACTGTAAATAAAGTGCTGTTTAAAAATAAAATCTTCTTCTTCTTCTTCTTCTTCTTTTCTTGTCTTTTCTCTCAGAAATCATGCAGACAGTTGACTCAGAAGAGTTTCAGCCTGTTTCTCTGTCACACTGACAAACTGAGGAGCTCTGCTTCATGTTGAACAACAGTTAGGACTCATGTTGGATAGAAAATCATTGTGTCTGTGTTTCTTCCTCCAGGGTGGACCATGGTGGAGAGCACAGGTTAACACCTGGTCTGAGGAAGTGTAAGTGTGGATTGCATTTGACTAATGAAGACAAAACAGCTTTAAATACAAAGTTAATAGTTGTGATATTTATCAACATGTGTCATCATTAAACTTTATAGAAATGAACAACATCAGGACACAAAGACAGAATAAACCCTTCAGATGTGTCTGATGATAAACTGCTGCTGTGTTGTGTCTTTTTCTCTCCATCAGATTTCTGTCAACTCACACTGGACACAAACACAGTACAAAGAGAGCTCAAACTGTCTGAGAACAACAGGAAGGTGACATATGTTAAACAGGATCAGTCATATCCTGATCATCCAGAGAGATTTGACCACTGGGAACAGCTGCTGTGTAGAGATGGTCTGACTGGTCGCTGTTACTGGGAGGTCGAGTGGAGAGGAGGAGTTGCTGTAGCAGTGAGTTACAGAGGAATCAGCAGGAAAGGAAACAGTAAGGACTGTGTGTTTGGAGGAAATGATCAGTCCTGGAGTCTGTGGTGCTGTGATGATGGTGACTATGTATATTGCCACAATAACAGAGAAACAGTCCTCTCCTCCTCCTCCTCCTCCTCCTTCTCCTCCTTGTTCTCCTCCTTGTTCTCCTCCTCCTCTGGTAGAATAGGAGTGTATGTGGACTGTACTGCTGGCTCTCTGTCCTTCTACAGAGTCTCCTCTGACTCACTGATCCACCTCCACACCTTCAACACCACATTCACTGAACCTCTTTATCCTGGGTTTGTGTTCATGTCCCTTGGTTCCTCGGTGTCTCTGTGTGATCTGTAGGACGGAGACGACTTCCTGTCCTGTGGTCTGAATGTTGGATGAAGCTTCACTTTGTTTAACATTTGATTCTCTGATTGTTTCTTTAATGTCTCAAATGTTTTCTTCTTATAAATGGTGAAATGATCTCAGGGCTGAACTCTGATTTTCTCTTGAATCCAGTTTTTTTTGGAGCAGCGTCTTGTAGCTGCTAATGTCTGTCGTGATTGATCTCAATAAAGGTTTAAAGACTCACGAGAACAGCAGCTTCTAACAAATGTAAATCTGATTCTGTTTTAAAGAGGAATAAAGACATTACCTTCACAATCCAGAGTCATTTTCTTATGTTCAAAACCAGATGTAGTCTTATGTTTATCTTCAGGATTTTCTGATTCATGAAATGATAAAAGTAAAAAATTTTGAATCGAATTAGTAAAAAAAAAAAAGATTTATGTCCTGGAAATAGATAATTTGCATATATTTAAGTTCACACATCATTTGCATATTTAAACATGACAGTTTTGACAGTTCAGTTTCAATTTTATTTCATAATTTATTTGTTTTTTCCCTTTATTTTTTACTCTTAAATGAATAAACTTTCCCTCCAGTTTTAATGATTTATTTTTCTAATTTAATGATCATCATAATATAAAAACATAAATTAAAGACATCATTTCACTTTCTCTCCAGTTTCTATGCCTTTATGTTTCTTAATAAATTAAGATTAGATCTGCAAAAAAAAAAAAAAAAACCTATTATGATAAATAAATAAAAAAGTTCATTTGTAAACCTTGTAAATATATAAATAATTTCCCTTCAGTTTCCCTTAATGTTTCTAAATTATCTTCAATAATTAAATATATAATAATAATAATAATAATAATAATGATAATAATAATAATAAATGAAACGGTTTCCTTCCTTATAAATATTGACATTTAGAAATAAACTTGCCCTCCAGTTTCCCTTAAAGATTCAATTAATGAATAAACAAATATAAATAAAATAAATAAACGTTCCCTCAAATCTCTATACCTTCATGTTTCTTAATAAATAAATAAAGAAAACTATAATGATAAATAAATAAAAAGTTTATTTGTAAACCTTGTAAATATATAAATAAACTTTCCCTCCGTTTTCCCTTAATGTTTCTAAATGATCTTCAATAATAAAATAAATTATAATAATAATAAAAATCTTCCGTGGTTGTACATCCGGGTCACACACTTCTCTTTCCGGTGTGAGAGCACACCTTGAGACGTGACATAAACAAACCGAGCACGTGTTTTATTGGCGGTGAGTCTTCTCGGAGCAGAGACCGGACCGGACCGGGACCATGGTGAAGTGTGTCGTTTCCGCGTGTCCGAACCGCATGGTGAGCCGGAGAGTCTTCAACCGGCCGCCGAAGAGGTTCTTCAACTTCCCCCGGGACCCGGCGAGAGTCCAGGTAACCCGGGCTCAGGCTCTGCGGGCCGGCTGGACATGTCTGCTGCTTCCCGGTGTGTTCCAGGCTCCGGTTCCCAGAGGAGAGCTGCACCGCACCGTTATTAGGGCCTCGGGGCAATCGCACCGAGCACTGGTCCCATACAGCAATAGCTGTAGGAGCCCCGAGCACTACTGTTATACTGTGGATTTCTTCTTATTCCTCTTCCGGATGCAATTTCGTCGAGTTGCAGGACAAATTATATATCAAAACGTGCGGTTTGATCGGGATCGGTGTGCTATTACTTTTCTCTATGGAATATGAATTTTTCGCGACGTAAGTCGCGAAAAACTGCCCAAAATTTTGCATTGAAATGAATGGGACGGCCGAAAGAAAATGAGCAAAAAAGAACAGTAATTGAAGATTTTCAGACGTCTACTTCTCCGGCATAATTTCACCTAGAGACTCCATTTAAACTTTAAACAGTAGACACAAGTCTTGTGTATTGGTGCATTACTTTGCGTTTCGATAGGTCATATAGTTTTTTATCAATCCCTGTTCAATCACCATGATCATTTTTGGAGAAATTCTGAGATTATAATGGGTTTGTATTGCACGGAATGTTCATGTCAGAGTGTGTGATGTCATCACTCAGAGTGTAGAGGGAGAGGTAAAACTGTCAAAAAATAAATTTGAAAACTGCGCTCCAGGCCGCAAATTCCACTCTACAGAAATCATTTATACATAGAAATGTAGGAAAATTTGCCTTCTCACTCACAATCCTCTGGTAAAGCTGTCAGAGTTATAATTTGGGCGTACGACGCAAAGATGCGCCACCAAAACCACCAACAGCCTCATTGGGTCCCATATTAAAAACGCAGGAAGATTTCGGAAAAAGTGAGATTTAACTGTTTTTTTAGATCGCTCTAACAAAGCTATTTTTTCATTTTTCTTTAAAAAAAAAACATATGTAGAGGTTCAGGAAGAACTCAGGACACTCAAAGTGAAGTCGGATCAATGATAGGTATTATGGTTTTGCCAAAAATGCTTTCTGTTCGAGGCCAGAAATTTCACTCTGCCCACCTCTGGCTGCTTTCACTCTGCCAGAAGATTCCACAGCTGTTAATTCCGTTGATTGCTCTGCTCTGATTGGTCGACCCCAACGCTTTGATGCTTTGATGTGATTACAGTTACAGATACGTGCACGCACACACACACTGGTCATTTAATGTAATAACAGTTAAAGATACACGCACACACACACACACACACACACACACACACACACACACTGGTCATTTAATGTAATAACAGTTAAAGATACACGCACACACACACACACTGGTCATTTAATGTAATAACAGTTAAAGATACACGCACGCACACACACACTGGTCATTTAATGTAATATCAGTTAAAGATACACGCACGCACACACACACACACACACTGGTCATTTAATGTAATAACAGTTAAAGATACATGCACGCACACACACACACTGGTCATTTAATGTAATAACAGTTAAAGATACACGCACGCACACACACAATGGTCATTTAATGTAATATCAGTTAAAGATACACGCACACACACACACACACACACACTGGTCATTTAATGTAATAACAGTTAAAGATACACGCACGCACACACACACACACACACACACTGGTCATTTAATGTAATAACAGTTAAAGATACACGCACGCACGCACACACACACACACACACACACATATGCGCGCGTAAGCGCGCACACTCCTCCAGATACAAATGTTTCACACACACACATTTTGAGGTTAAAGGGCATAGGTTGCTGTATAAATAAATACTTGAAGAGGAATAGTATCATAACATTACTAGTATTAATTGTTTGAAATCTCTGAAGAATCTCATCATAGTGTACACACACCGGCAGTAGCCCCCGTGGCCCTTTCAAAATTTCCCCCAGAGGAAATTTTCTAGTTATTATTACTATTAGTATTAGTATCACGGCCGCCGATAGGGGGGGACGAACGGGTCTGCTGTCCCGGGCCCAGGGTAGGGGGGGGGCCCAGAACTGGCCCTCATTAAATTATGGAATGATTAAAAAAATAAAATGAAATAGGCCTATTTGTGGAAAAAAAATGTAATATTTAAGTTAAAAGCTTTTTATTTGTTTTCTTCCTAATTGTCCTTGAACTAGTGGTCAAGAACCCCCCCCCCAACACAAAAATGGTTTGGCCACTGATCAAACTTTGATGTTGCCGTTTGATTTGAAGTTCGCTCAAAATGTCCGGTAAACACAAGTCCGGTGCTCAGAAACGGAAAGAAAAGAGAAGACGAGAAGAAGAAAATAATTTATTTCAAAGAATAAAATAGATACATAAAGTTAATTGCACAAATAGGCTATCTGCAAAAAAGCTTTTTGTAAATCAGGGATATTATACTTGAAAGATGGGAATTAGCCCCTTATTTCAAAATATACACTCATAATCTGCAGGGTAAATAGCTGCACATTTAGTCATGGCTTATAAAGAAAGAGGAGAGGAGAGGAACAACAAGAGAAAAGGAGAGATCTGGGCGCGGGGGGCCCATCTAAGATAATCTAGGGCCCAGGCAAGACTGTCAGCTGGCCTGATTAGTATTATTATTGTTATTATTATTATAACTGTTATTATTGTTAGTAGTAGTATTATTGATATTATTATTATTATTATTATAACTTATTATTGTTAGTAGTAGTATTATTTATATTATTGTTATTATTACGATATTATTATGTTTATATTTCTAAATTAATTTTCAAAAAAAGAGAAAAGCTGCATTTAACTATTATTATTATTATTATTGTTATTATTATTATTATTTTTATTATTATTATTATTATAACTGTTATTATTGTAAGTATTATTATTATTTATATTATTGTTATTATTACGATATTATTATGTTTATGTTTCTAAATTAATTTAAAAAAAAGAGAAGCTGCATTTAACTATTATTATTATTATTATTACTATTATTATTATTATTTTTATTATTATTATTATAACTGTTATTATTGTTAGTTTTAGTATTATTTATATTATTGTTATTATTATGATATTATGTTTATGTTTCTAAATGAATTTTCAAAAAAAGAGAAAAGCTGCATTTAACTATTATTATTATTATTATTACTGTTGTTATTGTTTATTGATATTATTATTATTATCATCATTATTACTGTTATTATTATTACTATAATTATTATTGTTATCATTATTATTACGATTTTATTATGTTTATTTTTCTAAATTTATTATCAAAAAAAGAGAAAAGCTGCATTTAACTTTTATTATTTTTGTTATTATTATTATTATTATTATTATTATTATTATTATTAGAAATTGGACGCTTTTTTACAAACCAACCACTTCCTGTTTTTAAATTTGTCATTTTATTCCTTTTTTTAAATGTTTAGTTATTTAAACATGTTTTCACAATAAAACAGTGACATAACAATTTAAGTTATTTATATATGTTTTATTTACATACTCATGGCCACATATATAAACAAAAATGAAATAGATACAAATAAGGTGCAGGAGCATAAGTAAAAAATATGAAATTATAGAAATGATTAACAAATAATAAAAATAATAAAAACTCAACAAACCATCAAAAATATATATAAACTGCATCACTTCATTTATTTATTTAATTTTTTTTTTTAATCTTTGATTGTCCTGTAAAAATATATTTGAAAAGATCAAAGTCTTGGTTATTAAAGCTTCTAACTTGTAGTCCAGAGAGTAATTTCTTTTTTAAATACAATTTGACAAAATGTTATTTTCTTTAATAATTTCACACCAAAGTCAAAGTGAGTGATTTTTTATTTTTTTAAAGCAGAGTTGTTGGGATGCTAAAGACAATAGAGATTTTTAAAACTAGAAAAACTTTATGATCTTATCTGATTTAGAAGGGCTACAGAGTTGACATGGTGTGGGAGAGACACAAATATATAAATATATATATATATATATAAATATATAAATTTATATAGGCCCTTCTTATATATATATATATATATATATATATATATATATATATATATATATATATAAGAAGGGCCTCCCCGTGGCTGAGACAAAAAAATTATATGTATACTTTTACATTAAATGTTCATTTATCAATGGTGTAGACCAAAAACTATTTGTATTCTTCAATTGTAAAATTGTATCGCCTTTTTACAGCATATTAAAAAAGTTTAGACATTTGAGTCAACTAAAATGTGTTTCATAGCTTACGGAAGTCTCCGGCCCGGCGCCTTAACCTTTACGTTCTGCCAACTTTGAGTTTAGTTTTGAGTTCCCAGAGATAGACTAGTTTTCAAAATCATATTAATAAATGCACAGTATGACTATTAATAATGTTGGTAGGCTCATTTAGACTTATTAGGCTGTTTAATTTTCATTTTAGACAAAATGTAAGGTTTGCGGCTCAATTCCGCGATTTTCTCTCATTTTTTTTCTTTTTTTTCTTTAGTTAGTAAAGGTTGCCCACTCCTGGAATATAATATAATATAATATAATATAATATAATATAATAGATGGTTTCTGGTGACGCTCTGAACCACACAAACACCTTCAGGGTCACAGTTTCCTCATTGTGTCCTTGTTTTCACTATACATATATATATATATATGTATATATATATATATATATATATATATATATATATATATATATATATGCTGCTTCCCAGTGTGTTCCAGGCTCCAGTTCCCAGAGGAGCGCTGCACCTCACAGTTATAATAATAATAATAATAATTATTATTATTATTATTGTTGTTGTTATCATTATTATTTTTCTTGTTATTATCATTATTGTTATGTTCATGTTTCTAAATTAATTTTCTTGAAAAAAAGAGAAAAGCTGCATTTCACAATTATTATTATTATTATTATTATTATGTTCCTGTTTCTAATTTAATTATCCTCAATATAAAAATGCAAAACAATAAATTAATTAAATTTCTATTTCTATGTCTTCAGGTTTCTAAATTATCTTCAGTAACAAAAGTAAAATTAATAAATAGAAACTTTTCCTCAAGTTTTTATGACTTTGTTTCGAAATTACCTTAAATAAAAACAAAATATAAATACATATTTAAAATGTTTCCCTTAATGTTTCTAAATTAATAACTTTCAATAAAAATAAAAATAAATAATTAAAAATAAGTTTCCTCCCTTATAAATAAATAAATGTTCAAATGTTTCGAAATGATCTTCAATTAAAATTTTTACCTCCTTTAAAAATACAAAAAATAAAGTCTTCAATACATATAATATAATATAATATAATATGTTATAATATAATATAATAGATGGTTTCTGGTGACCCTCTGAACCAAACAATCACCTTCAGGGTCACAGTTTCCTCATTGTGTCCTTGTTTTCACTGCAGTATATGAAATGTATATAAAGTCTATATAAGTTCCTGCAGCTCTCTATGAAACTAATATGAATTTATAAACAACATGACTTTAGTTTTTCAGTCAAGTGGATGTGAGTCCTGAACACGTTTCATGAGGGTTTATTTTTATGTTTCAGAGTCGTCAACATGAACAGCTGAACATTTATTATTATTACATTTCATGAGTTACAAGAAGAATTCACATCCCTTATTTCACCAAAAACTACCACACTGTGAAATGATTCCACTACAAGTAAAAGTCCTGCATTATTATTATTTAAGTAAAAGTAAACAAGCATCAACATCAAAATGTACTGAAAGTATCAAAAGTAAAAATACTCCAAATATATTATTGGATTAACTCTCTGAACCTCAAAGTATGTTTTTCTTAAGAAATCAGCAGAAATAGACAATTTATTGTAGAAAGAAAACTGTAAAAACAGACATTATCATCAGAGTTTGAACTTTCTGACAGTCTTTGAATGGATCATCAGTTATGAAAAATTACCAAAACTTGTGTTAAATGTTGATATTTGTGTCAGAATGTCTTTATTCTCCATGTGTCATTTAAAATAAATCAGATCCTGTTAAAAACATTAAATTCTGCTCCTCAGACACACTGAAGACATGATTGATTCTGCTGAGACCAACGGTCACATTTACACAGAGCAGAGAGGAGAGGACAGGAGACAATACTTCAACATGTACAAAGTGTGGAGAAAGCTTTTATAACATTCAGGACACTTGTTGGAACTTGGAAAATGACTCAAACTGTCTCATTGGTGAGACTGTTTGTCCTTTACATCTTTCTTTATCTCCTTAGATGGTTAGTCAGCACCATCTAGTGGACAGATAGTAGAACTACATCCTGTTTACTCTCTGAAACACGTCACTGTGAAGTGTTGAGGGTGGGACTTCCTCAGCTCAGACGCTCACACACACAAGAAAGAAGAAGAAACGAGCAGCTTCTTCTCTCCCAGAGTTTCTTCGACACATGAAGGTGGAAAGTGTCTGTAAGTGGACCTGAAGTGAGTTCAGCAGGTGAGAATCCTACCAGAGGAATCTGTAAATGTTTTACAGTTGTTGTTTGTCGTGCTGCGTCACTGTTTAACTGCCAGAACTTCCCCTTCTCTCTTCCTCTAGACTGATTGATCTCTGGCTTGCTGTTGTCATGTTATCTCAGCTTGTGACTGCTCCAGCGAGGGTCCTTTAGAGGGACCCAGTAGTATCTCATGTGATGTTAGAATCATCATTGTCATTCTAACTAAACAGATGTCTGTCAGCTTGCATTCAGTTCATAGCCTGGCATTAATCTAAACCGTTCTAGGACTTGATTAAAATGCTTATTGTAGGTTTATCTGCTCATTAAATTCCATGATTGTATAACTATATTTTAATAGTGAGCTCTTAACCTTCTGCCTTAGAAAAAACGTTGCATAACAGTTGACATGAAGTTGTAGGGTCGGGTGTGTGTGTGTGTGTGCATGCTCTGTGATTGCCGTCATATTGTTTGTGTGTCATTCCTGTAGGTGTGTGCGTTCACTTTAAGTGTGTGTGTGTGTGTGTGTGTGTGTGCTCTGTCAGTGCAGTCACAGAGTTTGTGTGTCGCTTCCTGTTCTCTGCTTACAGCTTGGATCCACTTGGCTCACGCCTGTTTCTATTCCTCTTTTTTTATTTCTCTCAGATCAATCTCTTCCTCTTCTGCTTTTTTCTCTCTAGCTGATTGTCTTCTACTGTCGGATTTTCCTACAAATGCCGTATTGCCACCTGAGTTCTCAACATGGCCACAAGGCTTACAGACAAAAGAGGATGAAACAAAGATGTCAGAAAGAGGGAAAGTTTGTTCAGGTGTTGAGGTCAGAACAAAGAATGTGTGTGTGTGTGTGTGTGTGTGTGTGTGTGTGTGTGTAAAGCAAGCATAGCTAACAGTGTGTAAACTAACCATCAACTTATCAAGAATGGTAATTTCAGCTTCATCATGGCTACTGTCTGAGTAGGTCATAGAAATCAAAGAGAGTGGAGCAGTCCAGGTAGGAGAGGTCCAGAGAGGGAAGGGCGACCCTCTGTGGCTACGACCCCTGTTCTCTGAAAGTCCCAGCAGAGAAAGAGAGGGAACAATGGGAGTCTGGGGATTTTATAACAAACACCCCTCTTTGACCAAAGCAGTTCATGGGTTGGTTCAACTTGTGAATCAGCTCTGAACCTGCTAGCTTTTCCACAGGCTCCGGAGCCACGTCATTACGTCACTGTTTACTTTTGTAAATAACAACAACAACAGACTACATCTTCCCTTTACAAATGTTGCTCCTGGCTTTGAGCCTACGTTGGCATCCAAACACGACATGTACAACACATCTGTGATGCACATCTTGATTGCTATGGATGGCAATTAAATTATTATAAACACTGAACATAAGTTGTAATGTTGGACTTTGTTGTAAGCTAACACTAGCCCGCTAACGTTAGCATGCTAGCAGTAGAGTACTCATGTATTTTGCATGAAAACAATTTACCTAACCATTCATTAATTATCACAATAGCTGGCAATAGTCCACTGATGGCTGCAACTCTGATTTAACACGAAAGAAAACAAACAAAAGAAAAAAAATGTTTTGCATTGAATTTCTTTGCCTGGATTGTTTAACCAAATCTATATTTTAAGAACATGTTATCTTGGTTTAGTTATCCATGTTCCTAAATTAGTCATTTGTTGAGCACAGATTTCCACATCAATGTTGATCAGCTTGTACTGAAAACCAGAAGTGATCCTCAACTCTGGGGAGCCCCAAACAAAACATCTGTCTGACAGTTACAGGTAGCTGAGCATCCTTACTAACTAGGGTTGCCAACTCCCTGAAAAATAAATAAGGGACCCCTCATTGGCAGGGCCGGCCGACCCGATTGCCTTCACCCTTCCTGGCGTGGTGAATTTTTTTAGCCCCTTTTTTGTGAGTGAAACAGTTTTTTAACAATTTGACTCAAACCTGAATTGAATTAGATGCATGTTTTTGTGTGACATGAATACATGGAAAACAAATTATTATCCAGTAATTCACTTTAATACAAAATAACAATGGGCACCTGGTCTTCAAAGATGTAGTGGAGTTTGCTGATAACAATTTGATTTAATCCTTTCATTGGCTTTTAAAATGCAGCATGTGTGCAATTGAATGGCCATGGATTTTGGCATCTCATAATTCCAAATTTTGCAGTAAAAAGACATGAAATTCATGTCATGAACACATGGGGACCTGGTCTTCAACTGCAGTTTGCTGATAACAATTTGATTTACTTATTTTATTGGAGCAAAATTAATACAATTGACTGGCTATTTTGGAGTCATGCAGCTGCGTGGCAAACCGGCTACCGTGAAGTACAATGTAATTGTGCACTAGAATTTAAAGCGCAGATAGCGTAACCGCAGTACTGGAAGCATGTCGTTTCAGATCATCTCATTGTTCACAGAGCAGGACGGGGCCTGGGAACAAGTTTACCATAAGTTATCATATAAAGCGCCTACAGGACAAAGTGCGTCCCTTTTCAGCTCAATACGGGACGGGTGCTTTTGTTTCTAAATACGGGACAATTCAGTTTTTCAAGCAACGGTTGGCAACCCTATTACTAACTGTCTCTTGACTTTGTTTGTTTGTCTCTCCTGACAATGTGCCACTGCTTAAAACTAATGAAACCATCTTTCCCAAAATAAAGTCTATATTTTAAAAGTAACTATTTCCTCTTGGTATCTTTTGTAGAACCTGGTCTCACAGGAATCCGTGAAATAGCCACGTATTCGCTTAACTCAAAATCCGTGGAATGAATGAATGAATGAATTTTATTTTAGGACAGACAGTACAGAGCCATTAAACATTGCAACATGAAACATGAGACATGATAAGATGGTTGTACAAACAGGCTTAGCAGAATTGCTATATTTTACCCAGCTGTCCGTGAAGAGACCTGGGTAGGCAAGATGTTTTTGTAAGATTAAAATATCTTGTTATATTATTAAAATAGCAATTTTTGCTAAATTTAAAATGCCTTTTTTGATATTATAAAACAGCGTTCAGTGGTTGGTTGGGCCGACCCTACCTTGATGGTAGCACCGGTGCAACTGGCCACTTGTGTAACTGTTTTTGTAAAATTGTCAATGATTATAAAATAGCAAATTTAGCAATGGTAGGTTGCGCCGACCTTACCGTCATGGTAGCGCCGGTGCAGCTGGCCACTCGTAAGAGATTTTGCTAACTTCAAAATGCTTTTTGATATAATAAAGTTGTTTAAAATTGTTATGTTATAAGGCTGGTGTCAGGATAAATCGTGCTGGTGCAAGCAAGCTTGCTGCATCAGCAGATGGTGTTTGGTCTCCGTGGAGAACTGTTTGGTAGAAGAGCAGGCCCTGATAATTGGTGGAAGAGTTTTTCCATAGTTTGGCACCTTGGTAGGAGAAGCTGTTTTGGCCGTGAGCGGTGCATTTCTTAGGTAGACAGTAATTGCCGTTGGAGAGTGGAGAGAGTATTATTTGGCTTTATTAAGGGTGTGTGGAATGGGATCGGGGCTTCCTTTTGGGTTATTCTGTATGCTAGGGTGAGGTTGTGCGGTTAAGTTTTTCAAGGATAAGAGATTATATTTTCCAAGTATTTTGCAGTGGTGATTTGTTAGGTTTTTTTTATCAAGAATTTTGAGAGCTCTTTTGTGTAGTGATTCAATTGTATTGATGGAGTCGAGGGTTGCAAAGCCCCATGTAGAAATACAATAGGTAATTCTGGTGATAATTAGCACGTTGTAAAATGTTTTGGCCGCTGTGGTGGAGAGAGAGTCTCTGATTTGTTTAAAAGTGTTCAGAGTAAGTTTTAGTTTATTGGAGAGACTTTTAGCATGTTTGTGGAATTTTAGTTGGCTGTCAATAATCAGCCCTAGGTATTTGGTTTCAGTTACGTTTTGTATTGTCTCATTTCTAACCACGAGAGTTAGGTTTTGGTTGGGGGCCAGATTTTTTATAGAGAATAGCATGGCCATGGTTTTTTTCACGTTGAGGGAGAGGTGGTTCAGTTCGAGCCAATTTGCGATTTTGTCCATGGCTATATTTAGTGTTTCTGATATTTTGTTTATATTTTTGTCTTGGGCGATAAGGACTGTATCATCAGCGTACATCTGTATCGCGATGTTAGGGCAAATGGATGGTTGGTCATTAATATACATGCTAAATAAAAGGGGGGCCAGGGTGGAGCCTTGCGGAACCCCCATGTGGCAGCCACCTTGGGATGATGTGCTGCCGTTGATAAGTACACATTGGGATCTGTTTCTTAGGTAGGAGGCGAGCCAATCTCTAGTGTTGTCAGAGAAATTGTATAATTTTAGTTTTTCAATGAGAGAGTTATGATTTACAGTGTCAAAGGCCTTTCTAAGGTCAATAAATAAGGCGCCTACTTTTAGCCCTTTATCAAGGTTGTTTTTGATATGCTCCACTAGATGGCAGCATGCCATCTCTGTGGAGTGGTGCGGGCAGAAACCAAACTGCAATTTATGGAGCAGGTTATTTTTTTCTAGGAAATTGGTAGTTTGGCTCCTGATTTCTCGATAATTTTAGAGAAAATTGGCAGAATGCTGATGGGTCTGTAATTGTTGACATCCTGGGGGTTCCCAGCTTTTAATATTGGCGTTACAATTGCTTTTTTCAGCGAGACGGGGAAGGTATTGTTTTCAATGGATTTGTTGGTGAGGGTCGTAAAGGGAGGGGTGAACACGATTTTGTTGTAATAGGACAGCGTCCAGACCATATATGTCTTTTGCCTTGGAATTTGATAGGGATGAGATGGTGTTTAGTATTTCTAATTGGGTAACTTGTTTAAGTTGAAAGGGGGTGGCGTGATTGATGGGGATGGCTAAGGTGTAGGTTGTGGTGGGTAGTGGCACAATGTTTAGGAAGTGTGCGTTGAATGTGTTCGCGATCTGGACGCTATCTGTGATTAAATCATTGCCATTAGATAATTGGAATGGTTTGTTAATGAAATGCTTTCCCATTAGCAAGTCAATTTGTTGCCAGAGTTTTTTACTGTTTCCGTTGGCTGCATGGATGAGCGTTAGGAAATAATTTGCTTTGGCATATCTAAAGGCGTTTACTGTTTTGCTCCTTAGTGATTTGAATGCTAGGTGATCGGAATGTCTTTTAGTTTTAATATACTGCTTGAGAGCTTGGTCTCGTTTTTTCATAATAGTCTTTAGGTTGTCGTCGAACCATGGTAGGTTTTTTTGATTTTTGTTTATTCTTGGAGCTCTTGCATATTTTTTAATAATGTTTGTGGTTTTGGCAATGATGGTGTCACAGATAGAGTCGCAGCTGGGTTCGGATACAATATCATCCCAAGTAATTCCTTCAAAATAGTTGTCCATCTTAGTAATATCTTTGAGGGGTACATAGGTATTATTCGTGTTTGTGAATTTGGCTTTTTTCTTGGTCTTCTTTAATTTTCTATTTATTAGGGTCATATTGTGGTCGGAGAGACCTGTGATTAGGTTGTATGTCTTTGTGACTCTCTCCGGTTTATTCGTGAAGATTAAATCGATGATGGTGCTGGAGGTTTTAGTAATTCTCGTAGGGGCGTTTATGAGTTGAGAGAACCCCTTTTTGGAGCATGTTAGCTTCAGTTTCGATCGGGCGTTTTTATTGAGCCAATTTATGTTGAAGTCGCCAAGAATAATAGTTTCTTTGTCTCCATATGTTTTGATGATGGAGGCAAGTTGCATAAATTGATTGTCATTTTCTTTAGGAGGTTTATAAATAGCAATGATGTTGAAGGACATCTTGTTGGGGAGGATGAGTTTGACGCCTAAACATTCAATAATTCCTTCGGGGAGAGCAATTTGTTCACAATGATAGTTGTTTTTCACATAGAGTGCGATTCCACCTCCTTTTTTGTCAGGGCGATCCTTACGGAACAAGTGGAAGCCAGGAAAGGTGATTATGTTACTGTCCAGTGTTGGGGTAAGCCATGTTTCTGATAGAGCAATAAAGTCAAGATTGATATTTGAGAGCATGGCTTCAATTTGAACTAGCTTGGGGAGGATGCTACGAATATTAAGGTGACCTCCAAGGATACCTTTTTGGTTTGGACTTTGGCGTGGTTAACAGTTTGAAAAATTTTGTGTTCTCTTTGGAGGGATTTAGGAGTGATTGTGCTTTGGCGTATGGGAGGGTGCGTCCCAGCCGAACTAATTACAATACTTATTTGATGTTGTGTTGACATTTCCCCAGCAGGGGGCAGTGTCATCCTCACGGGCTGTGGCTCAGATCCCGGCGGTAGTGATGGGACATTCTTTGACCGAATAACCTGTTTGAACACTTGCGATGTTGTTGTCTCGGCTGGCAGCGTCGCTCCTGGTGATGGTGATGGAGTGTTCGTTGCCAGAGGGGGAGACAGTCTTTGTGTCTTGGCCGGTCGCTTCGTTATGTGATGGTGATGGAGTGTTCATTGTCGGTGGGGGAGACCGTGTTTCTGCAGGGAGAGATTGTCTATTCGCTGGGGGAGGAGAGGTGTCAATTTCCTTCGAGCCGAGTCGGTCACCTAGAGGTGGCACGCACATTACCTGTGTGGGTGATGTTGGATACTCACTCTTTGCGAACGGTGTTTTATGAACGAATTCTAATTTAAATTTTGAAATGGCTGGTGAAGTTGTGATGATTGATTGCCCCAACCTCCCCGAAGAGGTGACGCTGGGGCAACCAGTCGTATTGTGTGGTTTTGCTAGACTTTCAATGGTCGTTTGCTCCGACCTTCCCATGTTGGGAGCGCCAGAGCAAATATTACATTTATGTAGTCATTGATTTAAATAGCGGAGAATATTTCTCGATAGAGTTTCTTTTCCGCAAAGGCAAAAGGTGTTAAGGCTCCGAGCCGAGTCAATGGCTAACAAGTTAGCTCTTGGTGGCGCTGAGGACCAGCATCTTTTCCTCCGGGATCTTAGGATTGAGGCGAGGGTCTCTGCGGTCTTGTTAGACCAGTTGAATCACTCCTGTCCTCCTTCTTGTGTTCGTGGGACTGTTGTAGGACTGCACTCCCTTTAAACTCGTTAAATGCAGGGTGTCTCTCTTATTTCCCACTGGTACACTGGTAAAACATAATTATCCAAAGCTTGAGAAAGTTTGGAGAACTGTCAGCTGTTACTAGCTAGGCTAGTGGAGGCTAGCTGCTACAGGCTAGTGGAGGCTAGTTGCTGCAGGCTAGTTGAGGCTAGTTGCTGCAGGCTAGTGGAGGCTTGCTGCTGCAGGCTAGTGGAGGCTAGCTACTGCAGGCTAGTGGAGGCTAGCTGCTGCAGGCTAGTGGAGGCTAGCTGCTGCAGGGCTGGTGGAGGCTAATTGCTGCAGGCTAGTGGAGGCTAGCTGCTGCAGGGCTGGTGGAGGCTAGCAGCTGAAGGGCTGGTGGAGGCTTGCTGTTGCAGGCTAGTGAAGGCTAGCTGCTGCCGGGCTGGTGGAGGCTCAAGGCTTAAAACTGTCCAGGCAGTTCAAATAGTCCAGTGCATGGCCATGCACCACCAGGTTTGTTCCAAAAAAACTCCAGGCTATAAAAGCCCATGAAGAAGACTAGGCCTCAAACAAAACCAAAGCCAAATTAATACTACAGTGTCCAAAAAATAAGCTCCAGAAATCTCAGCCTGGGAAAATAAAAAAAAAACTTGCAAAACATCCCAGATTCAAACCCAATTTTCATAAAATAGAAGACATCTGACGACTTAAAACAGACCTCAATTTCAGACCTCACAAACAAAGAGCTGGCTTGGCTGCCATCTTCAGAAGGGTCATGCTGCGAATAGCCACGGAATCACTCGAATTTCTGTGAAACTGACACGGATTTCGCTACAATACAAGTTAATGACAGTCATATCCCGTGGCTATTCCATGGATATTTTTTCCTATTGGTTTGTTCCAAGTCACGTGACTTTTAAGGTCACGGCAGTCAGAACAAAAAACATGGCGGATAGTGAAAAAAATCAATATTTTGATTTAGTTTCTGCATAAAAATGGATTTTGATCACATTTCTAGCGAGAAATATATGTTTTATTTTCTAAATATTCACTCAGTGAATGTACATAATCACTTTGTATGTTGTCATTAACTTGCATTGTAGCGAAATCCGTGTCAGTTTCATGGAAATTTGAGTGATTCCGTGGCTATTCCACGGATTTTGAGTTAAGCGAATCCATGTCTTTTTCACAGATTCCTGTGAGACCATGTTGCTTTTGTATCTTTGCAGGGAGAAAAATGGCGACAGCTCGAGGGGTCCTCCTCCAAATTTTAAAAGAATTAGGAGATGAGGACTTTGGAGAATTCAAGTGTTTCCTGCAGCAGCAAGGGGCGCCAGAAGGCTTCCCAGCCATCCCCAAGGGTCAACTGGAGAATGCAAACCGGAGGGAAACCGTGGATGAGATGTTTAAGACCTACAGTGACAATGCAACTGACGTGGCCAGAACAGTTTTAGAGCGGATAAAACAGAATGAACTAATGAATAAATTATCAATACGCTGTGAAGCTCTGTCCTCAGTCCCCAGCTCCCAGTCCTCTAGTCTGACAGACCTGGACCTGAGTAACAACGACCTGGAGGATCCAGGAGTAAAGCAGCTGTCTTCTGGACTGACGAGTGAAAACTGTACACTGGAAAACCCAGGGTCAGTATTCTTTTTTTTTCTTAATAAAAAGATGCTCTTTTTAATTTAACTCATCCAACTTCAAGTTCATGTTAAAGGATATCAATATCGGTCAGATTGCTGTGTTGACATAATATTGTAAACACTGTATTTATGATACATTCTTCATTCCAGTTCCACTCCATTCATGTAGATAGAAAATCATTGTGACTGTGTTTCTTCCTCCAGGGTGGACCATGGTGGAGAGCACAGGTTAACACCTGGTGTGAGGAAGTGTAAGTGTGGATTACATTTGACTAATGACAAAAGATGTCTAAATGACTAAAGACAAAACAGCTTTAAATACACAGTTAATAGTTGTGATATTTATGTGTCAACATTAAACTTAATAGAAATGAACAACATCAGGACACCAAGAAAGAATAAACCCTTCAGATGTGTCTGATGATAAACTGCTGCTGTGTTGTGTCTTTTTCTCTCCATCAGATTTCTGTCAACTCACACTGGACACAAACACAGCACACAGAGAGCTCGAACTGTCTGAAAACAACAGGAAGGTGACATGTGTTGTAGAGGATCAGCCATATCCTGATCATCCAGAGAGATTTGACGACTGGCAACAGCTGCTGTGTAGAGATGGTCTGACTGGTCGCTGTTACTGGGAGGTCGAGTGGAGAGGATGGGTTAGTATAGCAGTGAGTTACAGAGGAATCAGCAGGAAAGGAGACATTGATGCCTGTGTGTTTGGAGGAAATGATCAGTCCTGGAGTCTGAGCTGCTCTGATGATGGTTACTCTGTCTGGCACAATAACATTAGAACAGTCCTCTCCTCCTCCTCCTCCTCCTCCTCCTCCTCCTCCTCTGGTAGAGTAGGAGTGTATGTGGACTGTCCTGCTGGCTCTCTGTCCTTCTACAGAGTCTCCTCTGACTCACTGATCCACCTCCACACCGTCAACACCACATTCACTGAACCTCTTTATCCTGGGTTTGGGTTGCACTATGACTCCTCAGTGTCTCTGTGTCCTCTGTAGGACAGAGACAACTTCCTGTCCTGTGGTTTAAATGTTGGACGAGGCTTCACTTTGGCTAATATATAATTCACTGATTGTTCCTTTAATATCAGACATTTTATTGTGCAGGAAAATGTTGAAACGATGTCCTGAACTTGTTGTGTACAAACTGTGTTGAACATTTGTTTTTATGAATCTATTTCAGTTTTTAAGACACTGAATGTTAAAACTATGTGTTTGAGATGTCTGACTTGCTGGTGAACTCTTGTGAAGAAACTGAGGCAAAACTTTGACCTTGGACATCACATTTTTAGATAAAGGAGTTTGGGTCTGTTTTGCACCAAATTAATATATATTGCCTCATTTAAAACATGCAAATTGAACCATCAATAAAAAAATTTAAAAAAGTAAATAATGTTCTGTCTGTTTTTACACATTCGATCACAAACATCTATTTCAGTTTATTTCAAAATGTATTTATTTTTCCCCTTTATTTTGTACTCTCAAATGAATAAACTTAAACTCATAAACTTTATTTTTCTAAATGAATTATCTTCAATAAAATAATAGAAAAAAGTCTCCCCCTTCTAAAAACATAAATTGAAGACATAATTTAAATTTCCCCTCCAGTTTCTATGCCTTTATGTTTCTAATATGTTTCTAAATTACTGTATATTCAGTAAAAGTTAAAGAACTTTTGCTCCCTTATGAATATAGAAATAAAGAAATAAACTTTCCCTCCAGTTTCCCTTAATGATTCTAAATTCACTGATTATTGATTAATGTTTGCAGATGGAGACTGCATGGCTAGGTGTTTGCCTTTATACCCCTGTGGCAAGGGGTCTGATTGAAACAACTGATTTCAGTAATTAACCGGTGTGGCCAATTACGTTTGTCCGTATATTGTAGATGTGAATAAATGCTGAATAAATGAGCGTGGTGCAGTCAGAGAGATGTGTGTTTCCTGCTGCAGCTGATGATGATTCTTTTCATTCTCCATGACTTGGTCCAGGTCTGGTTCATATTTTCTCATAGAATATAATATATGGTTTCTGGTGACACTCTGAACCAAACAAACACCTTCAGTGTCACAGTTTCCTTATTGTGTCCTTGTTTTCACTGCAGTATATGAAATGTATATAAAGTCTATATAAAGTCCTGCAGATCTCTATGAAAACAATATCAATTTATAAACTTTAGTGACTTTAGTTTTTCAGCAAAAATAGACAATTTATTGTAGAAAGAAACTGTAAAAACAGACATTATCATCAGAGTTTGAACTTTCCGACAGTCTATGAATGGATCATAAGTTACGAAACTTTCTGTACAGAGCGGAGAGGAGAGGCTGTTTTACACAGAGCAGGGTGGAGAGGACAGGAGATATTATAATATGTACAAAATGTGGAGAAAACTGTTTTTACAACATTCAGGGCCCTTGTGGGCACTTGGAAAATGACTCAAATTGTGTCTCATCTTTTATGTGTGTCTCTGTTCAGCTTGTCTTGTGGACATCTCCACATGGATGAGAGAACACCACCTCCAGCTTAACCTTTCAAAGACGGAGCTCCTTGTCATCCCACCCCGTCCGACCTTATACCAGCCAATCTTCAGCTTGGATCCATGCAACTTGTTTTGCACGAAACTTGGGTGTCAAGTGTATTTCACGCAGTGGCTTCCCACACTTGAAAAGGAAGGACCAGTCAGACCATGGATTTCACTCGTTCTTAGTTTATTTTCCAATGACCAATGAAGAAAGGTGAAAAACCTTTAAACAAACAAGAATAAACAGATGTAAATAAAATACAGCATCAACCAAGGTAAGTACATTCCAATGCAAGTGCATTATACAAAATAAAAAGTATATTTAAACATACATTGACTTAAAGTACTGTGTGACTTAGAAATTAAAACACACTTAATCATTTACTTTCAAATTAACCAGTTTTTTCCTCATTTTAATACTTTTTTACCTTAAATTAAATCAAACATTTTAAACTGATTTTACTGTAGATTTTAACAACCATTTTAACAGAAATACTCGACTAATAAAATAAATAATCAACTTATCAGTCATCCATACACAACATAGACCAATAACACTCAAACAGTCCAGTGGAGACAAGCTTACCGGTAGCCCTTTTGATTTGAGTCCTTTTCCCAATGCGTTCTGAGTTTTGTGAAGTGAGTTTACTTCTTTTCCTTTTTCTCTTTGTCTCTGCTGTCTCTGCCGTTCTCCTCCTGCCAACCGACATGTGTGTCTCTGGCGTGTGTGACTCCGGCGTGTGCCGCTGATTGCGGTAATTGTGCCCACCTGGTGAGGTGCGCCACAGCAGCGCACCAATGCGCGCTGCCGACGCGCGCACACAGAGCGTGCCCGCCGACACATACAGGCAGCAGCATGCACACAGACGCTCCTTACCCAGATCGCCGCAACATTGGGTGTCATCATTGATGACCAACTGGTCTTCAAGGTTCATGTGTCCTCAATTGCCAGATCTTGTCGATTCGCCCTGTACAACATCAGGAAGATCAGACCCTATCTGACCCAGCAATCGACACAACTCCTGGTTCAGGCCCTTGTGTCATCCCGTTTAGACTACTGCAAGTCACTACTGGCAGGTCTTTCTGCTGCACCACCAAGTGCAGATGATCCGTCTGGTCTTCAACCAGCCCAGGAGAGCACATGTCACTCCACTCCTCATCTCTCTGCACTGGCTCCTGGTCACAGCAGCATCAAATTCAAAGCCTTGTCTCTTGCCTACAAAATAGCAACGGGCACAGCCCCTTCTCATCTGAACTCCTTTGTTCAGATTCACAAACCCTCCCGTCCACTATGCTCCTCCGTCTCAAACCAGACTCTTCTCCTCTGTAGAGCCCCGATAGGTGGTGGAACCAACTTCCAAACTCCATCCGTTCCGTTGAGTCCTTCTCAATCTTTAAGAAGAGACTGAAGACCGACTCTTTACTGAACACCTTCACTCTTGATCTACACTGACTACTATGACAAGTATCTCACTGACCGCTCTTGCGACCTATTAAGCACTTGTGTCCTAATGGACTCAAACTGAACCCACGGCACTTACTCTTGCTATGTTTCTTGACTTCATCCTTGCTTGTGTTGTATTCTCTTATTGGTACGTTGCTTTGGATAAAAGCGTCAGATAAATGACAGTGTAGAATTGTAGAATTGTAGAATTTTGTGTCTCACGTTTTGTTATAACGTAAAGATTTAAAGACACAGATCTTGTTTTCTCTGCGCCCATCTATCCCTAAAATACATTTTGTGATGTTACAAAAGTTCAACAGTTCAGGGCTTTTATTATTGCAAACAATACATTTGGTTTACATTTTTTCAGGATTGTATCCAATTTAAAGTGTAAACATTGCAGTTTCCTTTTTTTAGGTGTGGGAGCAACGTACAAAAGAAAAAAGAAAGATGGATTAAACCATCTCATCTGAAGTCATCTTAATAGTTAAATTAAAAAAACATATTAAACAACAAACTGATTGGATGGGAGGAGTTAATTAAGACCTTCCTAAAACAAAGAAGAACAGTCAGGTTCACAAAACTCTACACTGGCAATAACAACCCAACACTTTGACAATGTTAAATACAGTAGGTTAGTCGTCAAACTTGTAACATTTAGGGTAAAAAGAAATTCTGAGATGATTTAAAAAATATCCTCTGTAAGACGGAGACAACGTCCAGTCCTGTGGTCTAAATGTTGGACAAGTCTTCACTTTGATTAATGCTTACCTCAGTAATTGTTCCTTTAATGTTGTTGTTAAAGATGTTATTTTCCAAGAAATGGTGAAATTATCTCCTGAACTTGTTGTGTATGAACTGTGTTGAACTCCATTTGTTTAACAAATGTAAATCTATTTCAGTTTTAAAAACACTGTATATTAAATTAGTTTGTACTTGTACTCGTATTTGTATTTCTATCGTATGTCTGTCTGCTTTGATTAAGTATTCTTATAATTTTATGTGAACCCCAGGAAGATTAGCAGTGCACAAGTTAATGAGGTTAACGAAACACACATATCCTCAAATATCCTCTCTCTTAATCAGGCCAAAACTCACGAAACCTATGACAGAAAGAGCCCTAAAATTATAAGGCAAATGCATTTAGGGATCACAGCCAGTAGGGGGATCATGTAACACACCAATAACATGAACATAAAAAAATAAGTAGCATTACCATGAAAATCTTTCTGTTTCCTCACTATATATAGAGATATATATTTTTAAACTCTAAATGAATGGCAAAGACAATGTCCTTATAAACACTTATAAAACCCCAGTCCCCATATAGATCACTGTTCTTGTAGTACAATATTGTTGTTTTATCTACTTCTTCAAATATCTTCTACTTAAGTACAAACTTGTTCTCTCACACACACACTGTCCTCATGAACGCTTTTTGAAACTATGTTCATCATACAGGCTTGAGTCCTTACACACACTGTAGACCAGGGATGGGCAACTTAAATGCTGGAGGGGGCCACAATTTTTCATCGACACTACCACAGGGCCACATCTCGGACCGTGCACTTGATATGATGAAACTGCAATTTTAAATATGTTACCAGTGCAGTAACTTAACATATTTCATGCTCAAATGCATGTTTAACAGTATAAATAGGAATACAAAAGGTTTGAAGCAAATAAAAAATAACCACTTACTGTGATTTCTTTTTTTTTCAGTGCAAGAACAGTTGACCAACATTAATTGCAAGAAGTAATTTTGTGCATTTTTACCCTGCACTTTCAAGATTTCATGCTCAAATGCATGTAGTTGTACTGAGGGCCACTTCCAGTGAGGGTGCGGGCCGTATGTGGCTCCCAGGCCTCCAGTTGCCCATTCCTGCTGTAGACCATCACATTGCCTTCATACACACACGTTCCTCAGAAACACGATTGTCAAATCCACCATTCTCAAATGTTTTGTACTTAAACACACACAGTCCTCACAAACATCATGTAATTACAAACACTGTCCTCTTAGTTTTTTTCCACACCTTTTAATGGAAAAAATGTTCATCCCCATACAGATCACTGTTCTTATACACACTGTAGATAATCACACTGTCCTCAAATACACTGTAGGACACCACGGTACCCATATGGACGACTGTTACTGTAGAACACTGCAGACAATCACACTGTCTTCTAGAAACCCTGTTGTCAAATCCACTGTCCTCAACTATCCTCTGCCTTAATCAGGCCAGAACCAAAAACATCTGGGGGAGAAAGAGCACAAAAACTATAATTAAAATGCATTTACAGATCACAGCCAGTAGGGGGGAATCATTTAACACACCAATTACATTAACATAAAAGATAAGTAATATTTGCATGAAAATCCTTCTGTTTCCTTCATAGATATAGAGATGTAGATAAATCTGCTCTAAACACATGGAAGAGACACTGTCCTCATAAACTGTAGGAATCCGGTCCCTGGTACCTTTCTGCCACTTTTTATTGTTTTGTTAGAAATAAGTCACTGAGTATAAAACCATATCATGAGACCTTTGTGATAATGTTTTATACTGTTAATGTTTAACTTGAGTTCACTCCAAAGTTCAGCGCTGCTCTGTGATAATATTTCCTTAACATAGACCATAGACCTTTGAAAACCTCCTGCTGTCAGTTACATGTTTGCTCTTTCTCTGGTTGGTTTGAATTTATTTCACCTTCACTCGTCAGCGTGATGTAGATTATTTTCACCATCAGAAGGTAACGTAACAACAGTTTTCATCCTGTTTGTGTCAGCGTGAGTTAAACTGATCTGATAACAGTAGAGATGGTGCTGGTAGTGATGTGTTCTGTTGCTCTGTTAAATGCACTGCTGAAATACCAAGATAATTTAGTTTTGTTGGTACTGTAAATCACACTGAGTGATCAGAAAAAACACCTGTGTGATGTTTGACTGAATTATTTTTTGTTTGTTCATATTGAGCCTCGACTTTGTGCTGGTTTTGTAGTTATGTGTTAATATTTTTTCTCCAGCATTTATATAACTTTATAGAGGAGCAGAAATATTAGAAATACAATAAAAGGTAACCCTTTCTTTTACAGTCCCCTAATTACTGTGTATTTACTGTGTAATTACACGGTAAAAAGACAGAATTACAAGGTAACTAACACTGGTAAAATGATGGTAACTATAGAGTAAATACTAACTAATTGCCTTGTAATATCTCAACTATTACTAAAAAACAACTCTGCATTAATGGGTAATTACAACCGGTATTATGAAGGTAACTACAGTAAAATACTAACACAATTACTATGTAAAAAGAGAGAAATTACAACACATTTACCTGGTAGTATAATCCAATATATCACCTGTCCATCTAGTTACTAGGTTATAGGGCCGTTTTGGCTGGTAATTACTTTGCTCATTCATTTATCATGCCTGGTTTTATTCAGTACTTACCTGGCAAATATGACATCAGGATCCTCTTGTTATTTAAACTTTCTGTAGTGTTACCAGGTAAAACATGTCTATTTACCAAGTAAATAAGATGAAAGTGTGCCGTAAAAGAAAGCGTGGCTTCTTTCCACAGTATTACCAGTTTCTTACTATGTAACTAAACCAAGACTTCAGTTTTATATATTGTCCATTCTCAACACTACCATGTATTTTCTGTAGTGTTACCAGGTAAAACATGTCTATTTACCAAGTAAACAAGATGAAAGTGTACCGTAAAAGAAAGCGTGGCTTCTTTCCACAGTATTACCAGTTTCTTACTATGTAACTAAACCAAGACTTCAGTTTTATATATTGTCCATTCTCAACACTACCATGTATTTTCTGTAGTGTTACCAGGTAAAACATGTCTATTTACCAAGTAAATAAGATGAAAGTGTGCCGTAAAAGAAAGTGTGGCTTCTTTCCACAGTATTACCAGTTTCTTACTATGTAACTAAACCAAGACTTCAGTTTTACATATTGACCCCTCTCAACATTACCATGTATTTTCTGTAGTGTTACCAGGTAAAACATGTCTATTTACCAAGTAAATAAGATGAAAGTGTGCTGTAAAAGAAAGTGTGGCTTCTTTCCACAGTATTACCAGTTTCTTACTATGTAACTAAACCAAGACTTCAGTTTTACATATTGACCCCTCTCAACATTACCATGTATTTTCTGTAGTGTTACCAGGTAAAACATGTCTATTTACCAAGTAAATAAGATCAAAGTGTGCCGTAAAAGAAAGTGTGGCTTCTTTCCACAGTATTACCAGTTTCTTACTATGTAACTAAACCAAGACTTCAGTTTTATATATTGTCCATTCTCAACATTACCATGTATTTTCTGTAGTGTTACCAGGTAAAACATGTCTATTTACCAAGTAAATAAGATGAAAGTGTGCTGTAAAAGAAAGTGTGGCTTCTTTCCACAGTATTACCAGTTTCTTACTATGTAACTAAACCAAGACTTCAGTTTTATATATTGTCCATTCTCAACATTACCATGTATTTTCTGTAGTGTTACCAGGTAAAACATGTCTATTTACCAAGTAAATAAGATGAAAGTGTGCTGTAAAAGAAAGTGTGGCTTCTTTCCACAGTATTACCAGTTTCTTACTATGTAACTAAACCAAGACTTCAGTTTTATATATTGTCCATTCTCAACATTACCATGTATTTTCTGTAGTGTTACCAGGTAAAACATGTCTATTTACCAAGTAAATAAGATGAAAGTGTGCTGTAAAAGAAAGTGTGGCTTCTTTCCACAGTATTACCAGTTTCTTACTATGTAACTAAACCAAGACTGTTCAGTTTTACATATTGACCGCTCTCAACATTACCATGTATTTTCTGTAGTGTTACCAGGTAAAACATGTCTATTTACCAAGAGAATAAAACAAACTGCTGTTATACAAAGATTTCTTACCAAGGAATTACATCAAAAAGTTCAATTTATTAAGACAAACTAAAAAAGTAACCAAGGTTAAACATGTCTATTAAATAAAATCTCTCAAGTATATAAGAGAAGGTGTGCTGTGAAAGAACTCACATTACTTAACATTCCTATTTCAGAACAAAAGGTTGATAACTACATCCTATAACACGCCCGTATGTCCTTAAACATGCGCCCCAGTGTACCCTTACGGTAGTCTTTGGCCAACCAGTGGTTCCATTCGATGAACCGCAAGTTCATTTTCAAAGATTTTTCCGTCAAGTTTCCCCTATATCTGTACACATTCTCCTTATAGGTCCTCCATGCCCTCTCAATATGCTGAGTATGTGCACCTGTATCTGGGTGCACATAATGCCGATGGTGATTCACTTGGTAGTGAATATAGCCATTATGCGACAAGTTGTTATAGGCCCTCCAAGAATCGCTGATGACCTTACTTCCAGGTCGGACATATTTTTCGATAATCGGAAGAAGTCGCTCCCTTGATCGATTTTCCACCAATTTCAGGATGGGCCGGCGGCGAGATCTCTTCACCTCTATCATGCCGAATACCCATGAGCGTCTCCTCCAGGTGGGACCTCTTCGACCACGTCCATACTTGACAAACAAAACGATAAATATTACATTTGAATACAACCCATCCCACAGTCATGACTGAAAATATTACAATGTTTAAGGTGTTAGTAATTCAGACTTGTAGTCAGAGAAGTTAAGATAAATAAAGAGGGCAGTCTGGTAACAGACTTGTCACTGATGAGGACTAGTCAGCTATGTAACAGGCCTTACAGAATGGCTTGATAATCAAGCATCTCTCTCAATTTTCAAAAGTCCTGCCTTGAGGCCATCCCATCCTTACTTTAGCTCGTTGTTGCATCTCAAATCATAAGAGATTTTGACCTTTGTCTTTTTCCTAGGGCAGGCCAATGCCAAATCTCATGGGGTTTCAGTATGTAGGTAGTTCATAGAAGCCCTCATATTCATCCACCCTGATTTTGACCTATCATTCATGTACACAGTTACAGCCAATCACATTGTGGCAACCTAGCCTGGAAATCGAGACAGTCAAATTTTCATTTGCTCTGCAGTGGTGTCTGCAACTAATCGTTCAAGCTCTATATATATTCATTAAAATGGCATGATTTTGTCACATCAGTCTATCTGGTATAGCTTTGTGTGCTATCTAATTGTGGGCAGAAGTATTTTGATACACAGCCGATTGGTCATAGCCTCATTATAAGTAAATATTATCAAGGTAATGACTTTACCAACTGATTTTTTCAAGTATTCCCTTAATTTTATGAGCATATGAGCTTGCATGGCAGAAACAACTTTAGGTGAAATGAAGATGAGCCATTTCTAATGCTATAATTGCTATACCTTTCTTTTGTGGCGAAATTTACTTTCGTCGATTGCAACAAATGCTCTCCTCCCTCCAATGCGCATTTGTACTCTCCTCTCGAGTCTTTTTATCCCCCTATTGCACACATTCCGCAGCTTTGTTGTGACCCTTGTGAGCGTCTTGCTGCTTCCACAAATGCCATCCTCAATCATGTCCACTTGCCTCCTCCGTAAACCTTGAGACAAGCTGAGAAAACACACAAACATATAAAGAAATATGTCAATTGTCAGTATGTGATTTTAATGCAGCCTGATTTTAGAACTACAATATATAGGCATAGTAGAAATATAACAGGGGTCTGGATTGATTCACACTGAATTTTTCCTTTCATTCATATTTGAAAATATAGAAATATAAAGTATGAGGATCTAACCTGTGCATAATCGCCATCCATGACCCTAATGGAATGTGAGATCGGGAAAATATCGATCCCTCTCTGATTGTCCTTGTAATTCCCCTTCCACGATGGGTTGCCCTTCTACAGATCCTGCAAAATATTAAATCATCAACAGTATAAATATCCAATACATATCAGGGCCATTTTGGATATATTGCCAAAAGTTATGAGCCACCTGCCTTCCCACACATATGAACTTAAGTGGCATCCCTTTCATAAACTATGATTTACAGTAATATGATGTTGGTCCAAACTTTGCAACTATAACAACTTCAACTCATTTAGGAGGGCTTTCCCCACGTTTATGAATGTGTTAATGAGAATTTTTGACCATTCTTCAATAAAGGCATTTGTGAGGTCAGACACTGATATTAGATGAGCAGGCCTGGATCACTTCAATTCATTCCTCAGGTGTACACCAACACCAAACTTGCTCATTCATGTCTTTATAGACTTAGCTTGGGAGCATAAATTGTCCAAAATTGTCTATTTTGTGGTATTTAGTTCTTAATACTACATTTTGGCTAATATATGGGGACAAATAAATAAATAAAGCTGTTGCTGTTGAAGTACTTTGTCGGAATAGTTGGAGATGGCCCATTCCTGTTCCAACATGCAGAAATCTCAAGGGATATCTCATGGAAAATCCCATTTTAGTGTTCGATAACAAATTGACATAATGACAGATCTAACAAGTAGTATTTTGTTCCTCACTATTACAGTGTACATTTTCACTGGAAATAACATCACTATTTCAGAAGATCCAAAATGAATCCCTTACCACCTGTATCCATCCTTAGTTGTGTTGTTTTTTTTTAATTTCATGTGGTTCTGGCACACTGGGCATCGTTTTTTTCTTGCTAACAGTTTCTCGCGTTGTAGCCACCTTATTAAGCGCCTGCCCCCTTGCGCCGTCTTCAGCAGCATCACTCTTGTCAGTGACATGTTACTAGGAAAGAAAAGAAGTATATTTTGTTGTCAATACTGAGAGGTTTTACCCTAGACATGTTTACATTAAAGGGAATTTTACAGAAAATGTGCTATTTTTTCCAGACCTGTATCTATAATAACTATAAATATCTTAGCCTAAGCAAAGTGCATGAAGATACTTTATTTAAGTAGGCTTGTGCTATCATAATTTATCACCAATGAAATTAACCATAGTTTGTAAACTTTATCTGCCCACTACTGACATAAGAATAACACATGCATATTGGCCATCACAAAGTTACAAGGAGTGTTCTGTGTCAGAGAATGTAATTTATGCCTATGACAGAACACACTTCCACAACAGTAAAGCCAAAACAAGCTACGTTAACATTGCTGACCAGTCAGGTCACGTTACAAGGCTGAGAAACGTTACCCATATTTGCATTTTCAATCATAACCTATCC